>NC_074705.1:16076292-16258792 GCF_029448725.1 Salvelinus fontinalis
CTTTCTAGCACTTTCTTGAAAAGAATAATGCAACAAAGGCAGATGGTTATCTGTGGATTAGCGATTAGATTAGTGGGGCATTGCTCAGATACAGACTAGGAAATGTACCTACTGAATTAACTTCCCTTCAACAGATCAGATTACTTCCGCTCAGTCCTGCCACTGAACATTTTCTCTGATCTGAACACTGCAATATTACTATGCATGATGAACTTTATTCTTTTGGTCGATTTAAAAGAAGACCTGACTTTTCTCCCAGCAATAAAATATGGATTTTATGGACTGTCTAATGAGTCAGCACAGCTCGTCAAATCATAGCAGTCCTCTCTACAGTAAAAGCGGTAGCATTTGGAACGAGAGACATAATTGTGGCTCTAGGCAGACACTTACTGCAGCTCAGTCATATAAAGTTTGCACTCCATCTGTATTGATTTGTGTGGGTTAAAAGCCCTATCTTATTGCATTTAATCTTTTAACCTGTGCTTGTGTGTGTGTGTGTGCGTGTGTGTGCGCGCGCGCGCGCGCGCGTGTGTGTGTGTCCACTGAGCCAATTAAATGAGCCGATGCACATGCCTTATCTTGTCCACTTGAGCAAATAAGCTACGTTTTGTTGTTGTCCTACGTGTGATGAATACCATGGGGTGAACCCTAATTGATATGGTGATAAATGCTCATAAATATCATACGATTGACTGTATGACTAATCCATTTGAAGGCCTAGCTGCCTGCCTGCCCTAGCTAATGAAGAGAAGGCATACAGGTTGATTGACATGATCTCTGTTAGTGAGCAGTTTCTCCTTTGCCAAGATAATCCATCAGCCTGACAGGTGTGGCATAACAAGAAGCTGATTAAAGAACATGATCATTACACAGGTGCACCTTGTGCTAGGGATTGTCCTGGGGACAATAAAAGGCTAGAGCACATCAGACAGGCTGTTGCCAGAGAATTGAATGTTCATTTCTCTACCATAAGCCGACTCTAACGTTGTTTTTAAGAATTCTGCAGTACTTTCAACCGGCCTCACAAACGCACACCATGTGTACTGATATGCAAAACACCAGATATCGCCAGCTTAAACTGAAGGATTTTGATTGGGATTTTTTTTATCTTGCATTTATGATTCCCCCTCAACGACATGTTCTCATGATTATGTAGGAGACAGACAGATGTGGGAAGCAGTGTAGTCTATCTGGGCAGTATACACTGTAAATACATGTACTCAACTCATGGCAGTTGTTACATCAAATGATGCTAGTCATCGTTTGGTTAACATATCCACATGCTGTATGTTTGATAGCATAACAGCAATTGCACTTGTACAAAAAGGATACAGTGCCGGGGTAGATTGGTTGAGCAGACCAACACTTCCATGGTGTTGGTCAATTAGTGCTTGGGTATCTATTTTGTGGGCCATTTGTTCTATCTAGTACCATGGGAACCAGAAGAGCATGGATTGGACTTCAAAGGAGCTTTTCTCTTGGCTCACTCCACAGCCAGCCCAGAGAGCTGCCATCCCACTCAGTGTGTGTTACAGTAAACACATATGATAGACTGGTGTTCATCTAGTCCAGTAACAGTAGAATCCTATGAACAGGCATTTTATTAAATAGTACAAGTGCTATTGCTGTTTTGCTTTCAAACCTACAGCATGTTGATATGACCATCAAAAGATGACTAGCTATCCTGGTGGGGGGGGGGGGGGGGGGGGGGGGCTGGGGAGCCAGAAAAGCCACTACTCAACAAAACACTAAACAATACATTAATTGCACTATACTGTGCCCACAAACTGTTAAGGCCCCAACATCAGTCCCAACACCTTACCACTGCTACACCTGGCTTTCAGCGGAGCCTTATCTGGCAGCGAAACAGTTAATTCAGCCTCATTTACTGCCTTTTGAAAAAAACATAGCTGATATGGCGAACTTGCTTAAACAAATGTGGTTTCAACTGACAATTGAGATGCACAAACTACGGCATAAGGGGACGAGCTGGCTTGGCTACCCCTGGTTCCATCGATGTCGGCCCCAGAACCTGACGTCACCACCAAACGGAACGCCAGGACTCCCCGATGTTTCATATGATGGCTGCTGCATCCTGTAAGAACCGACGCCGGAGTAGAGAAGCAGGTACGGGGAGTTGACATTTAATTAGGAATAGACAGAGAACAAGACAGGAGCAGCGTCAGCATACGGGTATACAAGGACAAATGCCAATTAATGCAGCAGCGGGGAACAGAGATGGGGAGGTAATAAACAGGTGATTGAGTCCAGGTGAGTCCAATAAAACGCTGATGCGCGTGACGAGGAAAGGCAGGTGTGCGTACTGATGGTGGAAGGAGTGCATAATGCTGGGGAGCCTGGCGTGACACTTATTATCCATTTATTTAGATATCCCTCTAGTGGTGTGGGGGCTGTGCTTTGGCAAAGTGGGTGGGGTTATATCCTGCCTGTTTGGCCCTGTCCGGGGGTACCGTCGGACGGGGCCACAGTGTCTCCCGCCCCCTCCTGTCTCAGCCTCCAGTATTTATACGGCAATAGTTTATGTGTCGTGGGGCTAGGGTCAGTCTGTTAATTCTGGAGTATTTCTCCAGTCTTATCCGGTGTCCTGTGTGAATTTAAGTATGCTCTCTCTTATTCTCTCTCTCTTATTCTCTCTCTCTTATTCTCTCTCTCTTATTCTCTCTCTCTTATTCTCTCTTATTCTCTCTCTTTCTCTCTTTCTCTCTTTCTCTCTTTCTCTCTTTCTCTCTCTCTCTCTCTCTCTCTCTCTCTCTCTCTCTCTCTCTCTCTCTCTCTCTCTCTCTCTCTCTCTCTCTCTCTCTTTCTTTCTCTCAGAGCCCTAGGAGCCCTTAGGACTACCTGGCCCGATGACACCTTGCTGTGGTCGTGCTGTTGCTCCAGTTTCAACTCTTCTGCCTGCGGCTATGGAACCCTGACCTGTTCACTGGGCGTGCTGTTTTCAACTCTCTAGAGACAGCAGGTGCGATAGAGATACTCTGAATGATTGGCTATGAAAAGCCAACTGACATTTACTCCTGAGGTGCTGACCTGTTGCACCCTCTACAACCACTGTGATTATTATTATTTGATCCTGCTGGTCATCTATGAACATTTGAACATCTTGGTCATGTTCCGTTATAATCTCCACCCGGCACAGCCAGAAGAGGACTGGCCACCCTCATAGGTTTCTTCCTAGGTTCCGGCCTTTCTAGGGAGTTTTTCCTAGCCACCGTGTTTCTACACCTGCATTGCTTGCTGTTTGGGGTTTTAGGCTGGGTTTGTGTACAGCACTTTGTGACATCAGTTGATGTAAGAAGTAGTTTCGTTGGTGGAGTTTGAACACTTGATCAATGTATATATCATAGAAGAGTATAATTGTTTTTAGGCCAGCTGTTTTTAGTCAAGACGTTTGTGTTTTTATTGTCAAATGTTTTTGTTGTACTGTATGTGTGTTTATAGTTTTGTTTAATGTTGTGTTAGTGTTTGTAAGTTGTTTTGTCTGAAACGTTGTTCCCTCTGCTGCTATTGGACCAGGTCTCTCTTGGAAAATAGATTTTTTTTCTCAATGAGAAAAAAACCTGTATAAATAAAGATTAAATTAAATTAAAAAATTAAAAAGAAGGGCTTTCCAGGACCTGGGAGCGGGCAGCGGAGAGGTCCGAGGCTTCATCCGAGCCCACAGGAAGACATCCCGGGGCAGGCTGTGCCGACTTCAGGCAATGGGCCTGGCAGAACAGGCTCCAGCCCACAATAGTACCAGCAGTCCAGTTGATAAGGAGATTGTGGCGCTGGAGCCAAGAAAACCCCAATACCACAGGAACCTGAGGAGACTTGATGTGCATAAACTGTATAGACTCACTGTGGTTTCCGGACACACGCAGGTGTATAGGAGTAGTATTGTGGGTAACCCTGCCTACAGAGAGCCCATCCAGTGCTTTAACGTCCAGGGGACTGGAGAGGGGCTGAGTGGGGATGCCCAGCTCAGACACCAGGGTGGCGTCCATGAAACTCTCGTCGACTCCAGAGTCGACGAGAACCCAGAGAGATTTAGACTGGTCACCCCAAAGCAGGATGGCATGGAGAGGGGTGCGTGTAAGGGGAGAAGAAAAACTCTCCATATGGTCCACCAGAGTATTCGTACCTACTGATGAGCCGGGTCTATTTAAAGGACAGGTAGACACATAATGACCGGCAGTTCTACAATACAGACAACTCTGGGTGTTAACTTTGGGAAAGGCGTGACGCTAGCGGGACACCTCGACAACATCCGGTGAAATTGCAGGCGCGAAATTCAAACTACAGTATTATAAATATTTAACTTTCATAAAATCACAAGTGTAATACATCAAAATAAAGCTTCCTTCTTGTTAATCCAGCCGCAGATTTCAAAAAGGCTTTACGGTGAAAGCAAACCATGCGATTATCTGAGGACAGCGCCCCGCATGCAAAACCATTGAAACAATTTCAACCAGGCAGGTGCGACACGAAAGTCAGAAATAGCGATATAATAAAAGCCTTACCTTTGATGATCTTCTTCTGTTGGCACTCCAAAAGGTCCCAGTTACATCACAAATGGTCCTTTTGTTCGATAATGTCCTTCTTTATATCCATAAAACCTCAGTTTAGCTGGTGCGCTTCAGTCAATAATCCACCCAGTTTCCCTCTATCAAAATGCATACAAAATAAATCCCAAACGTTACTAATAAACTCTTCAAAACAAGTCAAACAACATTAATAATATGCAAATAAATGATAAAATTTAAGACGGAGAATCGTTAGTGCGCTCTCTTCCACGCACTTGGAAACACTACAGCCAAAATGGGAGCCACCTAGAAAAACAAAAATTTCTGCGTCATTTTTCCAAAAACCAGCCTGAAACTCTTTCTAAAGACTGTTGATATTTAGTGGAAGCCCTAGGAATTGCAATCTGGGAGGACTTCGCCTTTTAATAAAAGTGATAGCCATTGAAAATAGTGGTAAGCTGAATTTCTTTTTTGGGGGGGGGGGGGATGATTTTTCCTCAGGGTTTCACCTGCCATATAAGTTGTGTTATACTCACAGACATAATTTTAACAGTTTTAGAAACTTTAGAGTGTTTTCTATCCAAATCTACCAATTACATGCATATCCTAGCTTCTGGGCCTGAGTAACAGGCAGTTTACTTTGGGAACGCTTTTCATCCGGACGTCAAAATACTGCCCCCTATCCCAAACAAAAATGACTTTATGCCCAACCTTGGCACTATGACTTTCCTTTTTATTGCCACAATGTTATGGCCACTACAGCCAGTGGGACCTGATATTGCTCTGGAGTAAAGCTCTTCAGCATTAGTGAAGAGATGATCAATACACTACTGGTATGCACTCTAGTTGGTTGAGGGATAACCTGGGTCATATTACAGTCATAAGTCACAGTTAGAAGCTTCCTCTTGAGAGGACAGTTAGTTGCTAACCAGTCAATGTTTAGGTCACCCAGAAAATAGATCTCTCTGTTAACATCATCACACATTATCAAGCATTGCACATATACAGTATTATCCAAATACTGACTGTTAGCACTTGGTGGCCTGTAGCAGCACCCCAAAAATAGGCTTTAGATGAGGCAGGTGAACTTGAAACCACAACCCGTCAAAAACATTTGATATGATATCCTCTCTAAGCTTTACAGGAATATGGCTCTGAACATATATACAGCAACACCTCCCCCCATATCCCATGTTAGCAAGTTATTGATTTTATTAACTTTATTACTAAGGCTACATCTATTAATATGGGTTATTCTTAGCCCTTTCCTGGGTAGATTATTGGACAACAAATCAATCAAATAAAAATAAAGACATTGTTTGGCTGATAGAGTTAGTCAATCAGATACTTGTCAGTTGGTGTGTGTGTGTGTGTGTGATGTTGGGTTGAAGCTACTGACCAGGAAGCTTGCCTCTCTCAGTCATCCCAGGCTTTTGGGAGGGAGGGTGGACAATGAGCTTGTCATAGCAGACGTAAGCAATGTCCCTGTGTTCTCTGGCATCTTTCATAGCTGTTGTTTCTGCCTCTGGCACACAGCTTCAGAGAAATCCTTGTTGAGGAAGATGTTGGTTCCTCTCAAGTTCTTGGCTCTCTTCGGAACAGCCATCTCTTCCAACGGAATGACTGAAATATTCTGCTTTTACAAAGATGTTATGCTGTTTTCAAATGAAACACAGTCCCTTGCTCTTGTTAAAGCTTTAGACCTTTTAACCAGGGGTCATATGTCATAGTGCTTGGCTCTCAGAGTCAAGGTGACAGCAAAAAGTAAAGTACAGCCTCAATATCGGAGTATTACATTGGATCTATCACTTGGAGACAATACGGTTTGGAGTCTACTGTTGCTATGGAGGTCTGCATGGAGATCCATCATACAGTCGATAGCCTTCTGACAGGGAGATGAAACGGTAGGAGAGAGCAGTTCCGATTAATTTTTCCTTTTCTTTTTTATCCTCTGGCTCTGAGAAAAGTACACGTTACTGTACCTTCCATATCTAAGTTATGCTCCCCACAGTCCACTGACTTGACAGATGCTTTCTTTCTTGATCGGCAATTTTTCAACTCCAGCCTGCGAGGAAGGAAGCCTGTCGTTTGTAGCTGTTGCGACTGTAACAGCTAAGGGGATCCAAATAATAAAGACACGGTCTTGCTCTCCTCTGCTTTCTATGAAGTTGTTTGGCTTAATGTATCCTGAAATCTAAGTTCTGTTGTCTGCAATTGTGGTATTTGTTTCCCAGTGAGTAGCCTACCCCAACATTGTTTATAACTCTTTCCAGAAGACAACAACCAAAAACGTGACACCCTCGAACAAAGTGCCCGATATGGTAGTGAATGTACAACCAAGTAGAGTCTGAGTCAGTGCGGCTCACATTCCACATTCCAGGGAGCTGAAGTTAGGTGACTTGGGCATAACTTCTGTTAGCTGGAGGAAGGCCTTAACCTCAGACAGTTATGGTAGGCTGTACTAAAAGACATGCTCTAGGACTTTGGTGAGTAGTACACCAAGTATTTTTTAAACCTAGCGCTTTGGGCTGCGTGTTTCAATGTGTGGATCATACATCCCTAATCTATGAACAGAAGTACTGTTTTACCTCAATTAGCCACAAAATCCCTAGTTTCAAAGCAATGATTTTCTGGAAGCTGTGCTGCGCCATTTTCGCTACATTTTAACCCCAAGCTGGCCAGCCCGTAGCAATTCGAGTTTAACCAATGAGCTTCAGCTCCTCGCCATATGAATGACAGTTAGCAAGATGCACATGTTGCACCCACAGCAGAGCGAGAGAGAAAGCAATAACATGGTGGACATATCTGCACATACAGCGCCTTCAGAAAGTGTTCACACCCCTTGACTTTTTCTACGTTTTGTTGTGTTAGATCCTGAATTTAAAATTGATTAAACTGAGATTTTGTGTCACTGGCCTACACAAAATACTCCCTAATGTCAACGTTTTTTAAAACAAATGTATTGAAATTGAAAAGCTGAAATGTCTTGAGTCAATAAGGATTCAACCACTTTGTTATGGCAAGCCTAAATAAGTTCAGGAGTAAAAATGTGCTTAACAAGTCACATAATAAGTTGCATAGACTCACTGTGTGCAATAATAATAGTGTTTAATATGATTTTTGAATCACTACCTCATCTCTGTACCCCACTCATACAATTATATGTAAGGTTCCTCAGTCGAGCAGTGAATTTCAAACACAGATTCAACCACAAACACCAGAAAGGTTTTGCAATGCCTCAAAAAGAAGGGCACCTATTGGTAGATGCGTGAAAAAAAGAAGAACAAAGACATTGAATATCCCTTTGAGCAAGCTGAAGTTATTAATTACACACTGGATGGTGTATAAATACACCCGGTCACTACAAAGATACAGGTGTCCTTAGTAACTCAGTTGCCGGAGAGGAAGGAAACTACTCAGGGATTTCACCATGAGGCCAATGGTGACTTTAAAACTGTTACACAGTTTAATGGCTGTGATAGGAGAAAACTGAGGATGGATCAACAACATTGTAGTTACTCCACAATACTAATCAAAATTACAGAGTGAAAAGAAGGAAAAATCCAAAACGTGCATCCTGTTTTCAACAAGGGACATAAGGAATACTGCAAAATATGTGTCAAAGAAATGCACTTTTTGTCCTGAATACAAAGCGTTAAGTTTGGGGCAAATCACACACAACACATCACTGAGTACCACTCTTTATATTTTCAAGCATGGTGGTGGCTTCATCATGTTAAGGGTATGTTTGTCATCGGCAAGGACTCGGAATAAAAATAAATGGAATAGAGCTAAGCACAGGCAAAATACTAGAGGAAAACCTTATTTAGTCTGCTTTCCAACAGACACTGGGAGACAAATTCCCCTTTCAGCGGGACAATAACCTAAAACACAAGGCCAAATATACACTGGAATTGCTTACCAAGACAGCATTGAATGTTCCTGAGTGGCCTAGTTACGGTTTTGACTTAAATTGGCTTGAAAATCTATGCCAAGACTTGAAAATGGCTGTCTAGCAGTGATCAACAATCAACTTGACAGAGCTTGAAGAATTTCTGAAATAATAATGTGATAAATATTGTATAATCCAGGTGTACAAAGCTCTTAGAGACTCGCCCAGAAAGACTCACAGTTATAATCACTGCCAAAGGTTCTTCCTACATGTATTTGAATCATGGGTGTGAATACTTATGTAAATAAAAACAAGTTTTCTTTTTGACATTATTTGGTATTGTGATTTAATCCATTTTAAATTCAGGCTGCAACACAGCAACATGTTGAATAAGCCAAGGGGTGTGAGTACTTTCTGAAGGCACTGTATGTGATGTAGCAAGTAATTTTAATGGGACAGCTTTTTGCTTGTGAGCGCTACTTTCACTACTTACAGTAAAGGTACACAAATCTACCAGAGAATCCCTATAATGAATTGAAATTAATAGGGATTATCAACCACCAAAACCACACAAGATTCCAAAGAGAAAATTATATTAGTCTCTCTATCTCTCTCTTCTCGCCTCATAGGAACAATGCGTTATTATAAAGTTGATACACAAAAATAGTTACACAGCATTAACGATATTAGGATCAATGATGACATTGAGCATAACGTTGTAACTTATTTATAGCTCTAATCATCATCATTACAGACTCAGAGCCTGTACAATTAAATGTTGATTCATTCGTTTAGCCTCCGTTTCCAGTCTCCTCCCCGTCGATGACGTCACCAATCTCTTAGAGCAGAGCGCTTTTTTACAGAACGAGCACTCATCTAAGGGAGCTGGAAAAGAGCAACGTCCGAAGCCCTTTCCCGAAGTTTCCGATACGTTTTGGAATCCGGTCAACATTTTGATTAGGTGTTCACAAACCCTGGTAAGGTATGTCAAGCTTCTAAACTATTTTACATTTCGTTAAACGAGAGAGATGTCAAGATACAGTAGGCCTATTTATGATAACCGATTAAATGATGAAGCACACAAGTCATCGTTATTGGGTTTCCAATACTTTCTGAAGTAATGCCTTACTTGTCGTATCCGTTACATAATGTATAAATGGTTGTAATAATGCGCAATTAATTTAAAAGTCTTTACCATACCCCTGGATAGTCTTTTCTGAAACTCTCTTTGTTGAATGTGGCAAACAGCGGTAACTGACACTTCATACCACACCGTTGACCATGTGTAGCCTACTACCACAAGAGCTGCTGCTATGAAACAATATGGGGTTCCCTGTTATGTTTGGCGTGTTACCAAATAATAAATTTTCACCAGAAGCATCATGCCGAGTGGCGCAGCGGTCTAAGGAACTGCATCTCAGTGCTAGAGGCGTCGCTACAGACCCTGGTTCGATTCCAGGCTGTATCACAACTGGCGAACTTCCATAGGTTGTAGCACAATTGGCTCAGTGTCCTCCAGGTTAAGGTTGGGCCGGGGTAGGCCGTCACTGTAAATAAAAATATGTTATTAACTGACTTGCCTAGTTAAATAAATGAAATAAGAAAATCAACATCACCTTTATACTATTACTACTATAACATAGTATAAAAATATAGAACTATAGAAACCATCATCATCATCATCATACTCTTCTTTCTCTTGTTACCTATTCTCCTCTTCCTCCATTCTTTATTAGCAAATCATATATCATGTATGTTGTCATAATGAAGGGATATGCTCCTAAATATCACACATTCAATTCAAGGAGAAATAGAAAGTAATGAATGATGTAATTTGCCATGTTGTAACATTCATTAACCTTTTACTGCAGTGGGCTAAATCAGGGTCACACAGAGCGATTCTTGGTAGTCTTAAACAAATCTACTTTGAAACAAAAGTACACACCTCACACACATGGTTATAGTTTGCATCCCAATATTACACTTTATATACATCACAGAAGACGGAAATATAACAAAAAAAGTCTGTTTTAAAAAAAGTCTGTTTATTAATTATGGAATTCTGAAAAATATGAAAAACACTAGTCATTCGACTGAGGTTACGCTATTGGAGTCTTTCAAATTTGATACCGTTTTTTCCACCAAAATGGTTTTGAAGCCAGGCCATTTGTCCTCAGTATTATTTTGGTAATTACATATTCATAGTGTGTGTGTGTGTTATTGTGTGTGTGTTTGTTTGTTTGTGTTTGTGTGTGTGTTGTGTGTGTGTTTGTTTGTTTGTGTGTGTTGTGTGTGTGGAAAGAGAACAGCATTGTTGTTGGTATTGGGAGGCCCTTATTGCTTCTCTCAGACTGCATTAGAAGTGGATCAGGGCTTGGGACTGAGACGGGGACGTGGGTAGCGGCCTGCCTGGGTAGTGAGGGGATTTCAGGCTTATCAGATGACCTTATCCACCAGGGTGCATCCCAAATAGCAACCTATTCCCAATATAGTGCACTACTTTTGACTCTGCACTTTATAGGGAATAGGGTGTCATTTGGGACACAAACCAAAGGCTCAGGAAGTGTTGGAGAACATGCAGCTCTCACTCACATTTGACATGCCCCTCACGCCTACCCTTTACTGTTGTCACTCAACATTGTGGGCCTTTGACTCAAATGAATGTATCAGACTATGTCATAGGCCGGTCCTTCCCAAGCATAGTTATTATTTATTAAATGAAATATCTTGCACCCCATGATTTCAAAGCGATCCAGAATCTATGTTGTTAAACCCATGACGGGTGCAAAAAGAAATGATCATAAGAACATAGTAACTACACCTTTCATGACTCTCGTGACTTTACTAAAGGCTGTTGAATGCAGCTTAGCTCTGCCGTCTTGCTGTGTGACATCAGACAGACACCGTTTCATTTCCTGGCTGAGATGATTTAAACCAGAGGGTTGGGGGAATTCTACGTTACAGCAGGAATGTGGGCTGAGAGGTGCTCTACTGTAGTAGACCGGAGACCTGCCTGTAGTTGGTCTGTTTCCCATCAGAGAAGCATCTCCTCTTGTCTTGCTCTCGTCTCGTCTCGTCCTCCTCTCTTCTTCTCTCCTTTACTGCATCGCTTCCTTCATGTTTTCTTCTCTTCTTCTCTTCCTCTTCTTAATTAATGGGGGGGGGGGGTGACATAGGAAAAAGAGGGCTTTGGTTTCAGAAGTAAGACAGAAAAAGCTTAATATTGTTGTTCTACTGGTACAGGGCATATTGCTGTCTTTGATCAAATAAAGGAAACTTTACGACAGTGTGACCAGGATAGGAGAGGTGTATACTTTTGGGAGGGGACTGGAACTGTACTGTGGATTTCACTGTTGTTCGCACTGGTGAGGAGGAGCCATAACCTACAGTCAGTCAGTCACCTGTCTGTCTAGTCTACTAACTGGGTTGACGCTGTCTGATGTGTGGAGGGTCACACACACAAAAGTTAGACAGTACACATGGTTTAAGGGCGGTGATGGTAAGGTCAGTGTAGCAAGGTTAGCCATGCTGTATGTATCTGACCACTACAGTGGTAGAATTATGCAGTGTGCCATTACTCCTGTGGGTTTTACAGATCAGCATTTTGTCACTTTGAGACATTAAAGGTCAGATGCAGCCGTTTTTTTGTCTCAATATCAAATAATTTCCGGTCAACAATTAAAATGGTCAGAAAGAAACTCTTACACTAAAAGGGCATTGTCATAATTTTCACAATTTCACAGTATTATTCTAACCTCATAGTGTGCACATACAGTATATATAGAAAACAGAAAAATCATGTTTTTGACTGCTCTGGGCCTTTAAGACAATGGTTGGAGAAAAAGCCCAAATATGTGTGTTTTGACAACAGTACAGTGCCTTCGGAAAGTATTCAGGCCCATTGACTTTTTCCACATTTTGTTACGTCACAGCCTTATTCTAAAATGGATTAAATGTTTATTTGTTCTCCTCAATCTACACACAATTCCTCATAATGACATAGCAAGAACAAGTTTTTAGAAATTTTTGCAAAAGTATAAAAAATATAAACTGAAATATCCCATTTACATAAGTATTCAGACCATTTACTCAGTACTTTGCTGAAACACCTTTGGCAGTGATTGCAGCCTTGAGTCTTCTTGAGTATGACGCTACAAGCTTGGCACACCTGTATTTGGGGAGGTTCTCCCATTCTTCTCTGCAGATCCTCTCAAGCTCTGTCAGGTTGGATGGGGAGTGTCGCTGCACAGTTATTTTCACGTCTGTCCAGAGATGTTCGATTGCGTTCAGGTCCTGGCTCTGGCTGGGCCACTCAAGGACATTCAGAGACTTGTACCGAAGCCACTCTTGTGTTGTCTTGGCACGTGCTTAGGGTCGTTGTCCTGTTGGAAGGTGAACTTTCACCCCAGTCTGATGTCCTAAGCGCTCTGGAGCAGGTTTTCATCAAGGATCTCTCTGTACTTTGCTCCGTTCATCTTTCCCTCGATCCTGACTGGTCTCCCAGTCGGGCTGTCATGCCTTTTACTAAGGAGTGGCTTCCGTCTGGCCACTCTACCATAATGGCCTGATTGGTGGAGTGCTGTAGAGATGGTTGTCCTTCTGGAAGGTTCTTCCATCTCCACAGAGGAACTGTGGAGCTCTGTCAGACTGACCATCGGGTTCTTGGTCACCTCCCTGACCAAGGCCCTTCTCCCCAGATTTCTCAGTTTGGCTGGGCGGCCAGCTCTAGGAAGAGTCTTGCTGGTTCCAACCGTCTTCCATTTAAGAATGATGGAGGCCACTGTGTTCTTGGGGACCTTCATTGCTGCAGGAATGTTTTGGTACCCTTCCTCAGATATGTGCCTCGACACAATCCTGTCTCGAAGCTCTACGGACGATTCCTTCAACCTCTTGGCTTGGTTTTTGCTCCAACATGCACTGTCAACTGTGGG
This sequence comes from Salvelinus fontinalis, assembly GCF_029448725.1. NCBI lineage: Eukaryota > Metazoa > Chordata > Actinopteri > Salmoniformes > Salmonidae > Salvelinus > Salvelinus fontinalis. Next base: position 16,089,639 of record NC_074705.1, read on the forward strand.
ACCTTTTATAGACAGGTGTGTGCCTTTCAAAATCATGTTTAATCAATTGAATTTACCACAGGTGGACTCCAATCAAGTTGTAGAAACATCTCAAGGACGATCAATGGAAACAGGATGCACCTGAATTTCGAGTCTCATAGAAAAGGGTCTGAATACTTTTTTGTTTTTAATACATTTGCTAAAATGTCTAAAAAGCTGTTTTCACTTCGTCATTATATTCTTTTATATTTATTTTGTGTAGATTGCTGAGATTTATTTTTAAATGAAATTCATTTTAGAATAAGGCTGTAACGAAAAAAAATGTGGGAAAATTCAAGGGGTCTGAATACTTTCGAATGCACTGTATACATCTCTTTATACCATGGCAGTGTTGAATACTTGTTTCTGATTGGCTTGAAGGCAATATTTTGCACTATTTCCCTGTAACACACTGTATATCATAACGGGAGAATTCAATGGCTATACTTAATTTTTAAATGTTCTATGTTTGCGCTGCTTTTGAAAGCAAAAGTAGATTGGAAAACATCATTGGCATTGTTGAAATCGAATACCATATTAGCAAACAAATACTGTAGTTATCTAGTAAACTTGCAAGCAATTTCAGTGGATGTTGAATACATTCGCAAATTAACACATTTTTAGCATTCCTTGGAAAGTAATGCAACTCCCTAGCACATCGTGGAAAGTACCTTCCACGTCGGTTATTATTTTCCCTATAGCGCATAGCCCCTCGTTGATTTACCCTTACGTGTGTATGTAAACAGGAACTGAGATCACCTGAGCAAGATATGAACTCTATTGCGCTAAAACTGCTCACTCAGAATGACCCTGGTCTGGAGAGAGTTTTGAAAGACAAAATACATAAACTGGGGTTATTCCTACATGAGAGGGGGAAAGGGGCCTTGGTCAGGTCTTGTTTAATACTCTCAGGGAAAAGGTATGACAAATTATCCTAGCGCGTAAAAAAATATATATTTTGGACAGTCGGTAGGGAGTTTGACCTCCTAATAAAGGTGATTTTAACATTCAAATGATCTTCCTCTTCTCTTCACTTTTTCTCCTGCCATCTCAGAGCTGTGAAGAGCAAACGGTGTCATAGTCCTCAAAAGCCTCAATCCAGCCTCCCCATTAAAGGTTGCAGGTAGCCTAGCGGTTAGAGCGTTTGGCTGGTAACTGAAAGGTAGCTAGTTTGAATGCTCAAGGTGAAAAATCTGTTGATGTGCTCTTGAGCAATGCACTTCATCCTAATTTCTTCAGGGGCGCTGCTGATAATGGCTGACTGTCACGATCGTCGTATGAGAGAGACCAAGGTGCAGCGTGGTATGCGTACATTCTCTTTAATGAATGAACACTGAACAAAAACAAGAAAATCAACTAACGAAACGTGAAGCTATACAAATGGTGCAGACAGGCAACTAAACATAGACAAGATCCCACAACACAAATGAGGAAAATAGCTACCTAAATATGATCCCCAATCAGAGATAACGATAAACAGCTGTCTCTGATTGGGAACCATATCAGGCCACCCTAGACATACAAAAACTAGAGTACCCACCCTAGTCACACCCTGACCTAACCAAAATAAATAGAAAAACAAAGATATCTAAGGTCAGGGAGTGACACTGACCCTGGCTGTGACCCCACTCTCAGGGGGAGTTGAGATATGCACATTTCCATTTTACAGGTGTACAATACACACTTGTACATGTGTGAAACAGGACCAATATATATTAGTATTATTAGGGCTGGGAATTGCTAGGGACCTCACAATATGACATTAACACGATACTTTTGTGCTGACAAGATATGTATTGCGATTCTATATGTATTGTGATTCGATTCTATCATTTTATTGTGATTTGATGTTCCAAACATATGTCTGCTGCAGAGGGACAAGAGCGAGCCATGAGAAAACACGTTTTGATCTGTCATGGAAATAAAAGTGCTGGAAACAAATGGTCTTCCTGTTTAAAAGAAGATGGAGAACAAGCTATGAATGAAATATTTTTTGGTGCAGGACAGGTACAGCCAACTAGCGCAAAAATTGTCCAAACAATACCACACGATATATAAATAATATCCCCATATGTAACTGCATAGATTTTCCCCCCATCACAAATTATTAGTTACCAAGCTACAGCCAAATAACCTCTAAATAAACATCTCAAAACATAAATCAAATCCCAGATATTTACCTGTTTAAGGTGAGTGATAGGGGACACAATTGTCAAGACAATGTCTACTGTACATGATTGTCAATGTTTGGTACACAGAGTGGAATATAATGGAGGGAGATGTTTGGAAGGGGAAGGGGCACAAACAGCCAGTACCCATTACTGTCTCATTGGAGTTTCCTAGGAAGCTCGTCTCCCTTCTCTGCTAGCATGTCTGGTGCAGTACAGTATAGAGGTCGACCGATTAATCGAAATGGCCGATTAATAAGGGCCGATTTCAAGATTTCATAACAATCGGTAATCAGCATTTTTGGACACCGATCATGGCCGATTACATTGCACTCCACGAGGAGACTGCGTGGCAGGCTGACAACCTGTTATGCGAGTGCAGCAAGGAGCCAAGGTAAGGTGCTTAAAAAACAATCAATATTAACATAATCACTAGTTAACTACACATGGTTGATGATATTACTAGTTTATCTAGCTTGTCCTGCGTTGCATATAATCGATGTGGTGCCTGTTAATTTATCATTGAATCATAGCCTACGTCGCCAAACAGGTGATTTAACAAGCACATTCGCAAAAAAAGCCCTGTCGTTGCACCAATGTCAGTCAATACACAAGTATATATTTTTAAACCTGCATATTTAGTTAATATTGCCTGCTAACATTAATTTATTTTAACTAGGGAAATTGTGTCACTTCTCTTGCGTTCTGTGCAACAGAGTCAGTGTATATGCAGCAGTTTGGGCCGCTTGACTCGTTGCGAACTGTGTGAAGACTATTCCTAACAAAAACAGCCAACTTCGCCAAACGGGGGATGATTGAACAAAAGCACATTTGTGAAAAAAGCACAATCGTTGCACGAATGTACCTAACCATAAACATCAATGCCTTTCTTAAAATCAATACACAGAAGTATATTTTATTAAACCTGCATATTTAGTTAAAAGAAATCCAGGTTAGCAGGCAATATTAAACTGGGGAAATTGTCACTTATCTTGCGTTCATTGCACTCATAGTCAGGGTATATGCAACAGTTTGGGCCGCCTTGCTCATTGCAAACTAATTTGCCAGATTTTTACGTAATTATGACATCGTAATTATGACATATGACATTGCACAACCTTCAATGTAACAGGATTATTTAGACTTATGGATGCCACCCGTTAGATAAAATACGGAACGGTTCCGTATTTCACTGAAAGAATAAACGTTTTGTTTTCGAAATGATAGTTTCCGGATTTGACCATATTAATGACCTAAGGCTCGTATTTCTGTGTGTTATTATGTTATAATTAAGTATATGATTTGATATTTGATAGAGTAGTCTGACTGAGCGGTGGTAGGCAGCAGCAGGCTTGTAAGCATTAAATCAAACAGCACTTTCGTGCGTTAGCCAGCAGCTCTTCTCTGTGCTTCAAGCATTGAGCTGTTTATGACTTCAAGCCTATAAACTCCCGAGCTAGTTAGCGGGGTGTGCGCTAATAGCGTTTCAATCGGTGACGTCACTCGCTCTGAGACCTTGAAGTAGTTGTTGCCCTTGCTCTGCAAGGGCCACGGCTTTTGTGGAGCGATGGGTAACGATGCTTCGAGGGTAGCTGTTGTCGATGTGTTCCTGGTTCGAGCCCAGGTAGGGGCGAGGAGAGGGACGGAAGCTATACTGTTACACTGGCAATACTAAAGTGCCTATAAGAACATCCAATAGTCAAAGGTATATGAAATACATAGAGAGAAATAGTCCTATAATTCCTATAATAACTACAACCTAAAACTTCTTACCTGGGAATATTGAAGACTCATGTTAAAAGGAACCACCAGCTTTCATATGTTCTCATGTTCTGAGCAAGGAACTTAAACGTTAGCTTTTTTACATGGCACATATTGCATTTTTATTTTCTTCTCCAACACTTTGTTTTTGCATTATTTAAACCAAATTGAACATGTTTGATTATTTATTTGAGGCTAAATTGATTTTATTGATATATTATATTAAGTTAAACTAAAAGTGTTCATTCAGTATTGTTGTAATTGTCATTATTACAAATAAATAAATACATTTTAAAATTTGGCCGATTAATCGGTATCGGCTTTTTGGTCCTCCAATAATCGGTATCGGTGTTGAAAAATCATAATCGGTTGATCTCTAGTACAGTATAATGATGAGGTTTCAGTCTCTGTCATGCTGGCTGGGTCACTCACCAGTCAACCTCTCTTTAACCCTGCTCCCGCTCAGAGGCTGGCATCATATTAACGAGGCCTGGCTGTGCCAGAGGACTGGACTAAAATATGGAGGAACAAGGGCAATGGGAGTATGTGATCAATCACAGTGTGGGCCATTTCCACACACACAAAGCATACACATACACGAGAGCATACACACACATTGTGGTTCACATCAATTTTAGAAGTCACATGCCCGACAGGGGGAGAATATTGGGCTAGCAACCATACACATCTCAAAATATTGGAACTAAAGTACCTCCAAAATTGGTTTTGTTCATCTGGTGGTTTTGGTAATGCTGGAAGCCTTTTTCCCTCAGGAGCTAGCTAAGCTAGAGCTAGCTAAGCTAAGGCTGAAAAATAACATTGTTTTCCAACTTTCCGTTTCATAATTAATGGTTGGGCTAAACACAAGTATCTTGCTTACTAATCCTTTTGATAAAACACCTAGCACCTCTGTTATGAGGAGAGACATTAAATGCAGAGTTAGGGAAGAATTCATTTCTATTTATCTAATGTATTCTCAAGAGATATAGGCCTAGCCCTAGCTATTACAGCCTGCATACACACACATTCTCTCTCTCTCTCTCTCTCTCTCTCTCTCTCTCTCTCTCCTCTCTCTCTCTCTCTCTCTCCTCTCTCTCTCTCTCTCTCTCTCTCTCTCTCTCTCTCTCTCTCTCTCCTCTCTCTCTCTCTCTCTCTCTCTCTCTCTCTCTCTCTCTCTCTCTCTCTCTCTCTCTCTCTCTCTCTCTCTCTCTCTCTCTCTCTCTCTCTCTCTCTCTCTCTGACACACACATACAGTGAAACAGTCTGAAGCCCATTAGTGTCAGAAAGCTCCACTTAGTTCCATTAGCTGAGAAATAACTTCAGTTTAATTATGATGTTGTGTCACTGTGTTTGAAATTAATTTAATAATCAGCGTTTGAGCTTCCCGGAAGGCTGCTTTCTTTAAGAGCTCATTTATCCTTCCCTCGCCCAAGGCATGACTTCAATATCAGGCTCCTATAGTTCTCTTGTTAGTTGTTTCCAGCGAGATAATGGAATGCTTTAACACCAATTAATGAATGAACTAATGCTAATGAATGCAAATTATTTCGCGGTTGACTACCATACCCATGTCTTCTTGTGCAGAGATCTTCTCCACACCAAAGTGGATACCAATAACATAGTACTGTTGGTTATAACATTAGAACAATAGGTCTATGCTGACTAAGGTCTAATGGTCTATGTTGAAAGAAGTATAAGTCCTGACTGTTTTACTGCAGTATACTCTCATCCCTCGGCTAGGAACTAAATCCAGTTCTGATTTACTTCAACCATTAGCTCTCTGTGGTCTCAAATTAAAGGAACCTACAGACTCATCATTCACATCGTCTAAGAGTCTCGTAAATAATTCATATCTTTTGCTACTTTTTGTATCGGGATTCACAGCCTTGCTTTTGACAAAGTCATTCGCTTGTCAGTGAAGCAGGACAGAATGATGACATTGGCATGAATCAGTCGACATAGTGTGAGAAAATCAGGTTACACATTAAGTTGAAGATATACAAAAAAAGAGGTTATAAATAGTTTAGAAACTGTTAATGTTAGTTTATAGATGAAATATATCTAAACATTAGAATATATAAACATATAATATATATAAAAATAGAAACAGTTGTTACACGTCGGTTGAAATTGTGCGTACTGTAACTGTTATTGAGAAGGCCTGCCGTGAATGGTTGTTTTTACATAGACTGCGTCTTTTTGACAGGCTTCTCATTCCTATAATGACCGCAGATATTTCTAGGAGCCAAAGCAGTAGGCATACGCTTAATGGCGTTGCTATAAAAACGGGGGAAAGACAATCTCTGAGAACATACTTGGAAAAGGTAATTAAAGTAGAAAGTCAATCAAGGATTAGAGAAAATTGCTGTGGAGTTAATTAAGCGTGTTAAAGTCTCAGCTCCCTCGCGTGTGTTTAAGGAACGGTTTGCTGAAACAATATACCCTTTCCACTTTGTCGGCTAGATTAGATGAGGCCTTTCAGAACGTATTGACGGAAATGAGGCCTTTCGGAATGTATTGAAGGGAAAACTCTGAGCCTCATAAATAATTTGGATATTTTATTACATTTTATATCGTGATTAACATCCTTACGTTTGACAACGTAATTAGCCTGATTGGGAAAGTTTGGATTATGCTGCACCCACAGGCATGAACTGAATTGAAGATTGATAGCATCTAGAGAGACTCTCAATCTAGCATCTTCAGAGACTCAGTGACAAGGAGAAGTGGCTTCCGGTTCCAGTTCATCATGTCTGGCTGTGGTATCTGTGGATTCATCTCAGGAAGGATCTGCTATTTAGCTTGGTGCAGAACATCGGCAGCAATCTGACCCCGCTGTAGCATCGAAGTGAATGCCAGTCTTTTTGTCAGTCGAGCGTTATTGATCCCCACATCCATGGACTGTCACTGTCCCCCGAGCCTAGCTAGCTCCCTGGCAAGGGGAAGGAGAAACTAACAGCTTACATTGAGCCACATATTTTCCTCAAGGATTGAGAGTGGGTGTGAAATCTCTTCCTGACATCTCTGGGGACTTTAGTGTCTCCTTTTCGCTTTTAGGCCAGGGCTGTACGGTTCACTGCATTGAGGTGTAGTGTAGCTCGCTACCCCCTCCTGCTTCCTGTGCGAGAGAAAATGCTGGAATCAAGAATACGGTCTCACTCAAATAAAAGTACTCTCCTCCTGAGCTCGACTGACAGTGTGTTTTGAATGATGGATTGGCTAAATGTGAAATCATGAGAGAGGTCTTTGAGCTAGTTTGTTGTAAGTAGCGGAAGCTGTGTGACATGGTACTCAGCTGTGCGATATTTGCTTGCGCTATACACATGACATACATTTTAAATGTTACATGTGAAATGAAGTCAAATGACACTAAGTCATGTCCAAATTCTTGTCAAGACAGTAGCTATGTCAAGGAAGGAACCTATCTGACCTGGCATTTTTCCTATTTTCTTGCCTTGCACCCTGGAATTAAAATATATTTTGGAGCGGGGATGTATCATTTGATTTACACAACATGCCTACCACTTTGAAGATGCAAAATATTTTTCTTGTGAAACAAACACAAAAAAACAGAAAACCTGAGCGTGCATAACTATTCACCCCCCCAATGTCAATACTTTGTAGAGCCACCTTTTGCAGCAATTACAGCTGCAAGTCTCTTGGGGTATGTTTCTATAAGCTTGGCACATCTAGCCACTGGGATTTTTGCCCATACTTCAAGGCAAAACTGCTCCAGCTCCGTCAAGTTGGATGGGTTCCGCTGGTGTACAGCAAACTTTATGTCATACCACAGACTCTCAATTGGATTGGGTTTTGACTAGGCCATTCCAAGATATTTAAATGTTTTCCCTTAACCCACTCAATGCATGCTATTCAACCGATCACTTCCCGCACCTGCTCGCCCGTCCAGCATCACTACTCTGGACGGCTCTGACTTAGAATACGTGGACAACTACAAATACCTAGGTGTCTGGTTAGACTGTAAACTCTCCTTCCAGACTTGCATTAAGCATCTCCAATCCAAAATTAAATCTAGAATTGGCTTCCTATATCGCAACAAAGCATCCTTCACTCATGCTGCCAAACATACCCTCGTAAAACTGACCATCCTACCGATCCTCGACTTCGGTGATGTCATCTATAAAATAGCCTCCAACACTCTACTCAACAAACTGGATGCAGTTTATCACAGTGTCATCTGTTTTGTCACCAAAGCCCCATATACCACCCACCACCACCTCTAATAGGCTGGCACTCGCTACATATTCGTCGCCAGACCCACTGGCTCCAGGTCATCTATAAGTCTCTGCTAGGTAAAGCCCCGCCTTATCTCAGCTCACTGATCACCATAGCAGCACCCACTCGTAGCACACACTCCAGCAGGTATATTTCACTGGTCACCCCCAAAGCCAATTCCTCCTTTGGTCGTCTTTCCTTCCAGTTCTCTGCTGCCAATGACTGGAACAAACTGCAAAAATCTCTGAAGCTGGAAACACTTATCTCCCTCACTAGCTTTAAGCACCAGCTGTCAGAGCAGCTCACAGATTACTGCACCTGTACATAGCCTATCTATAATTTAGCCCAAACAACTACCTCTTCCCCTACTGTATTTATTTATTTTACTCCTTTGCACCCCATTTTTTCTATTTCTACTTTGCACATTCTTCCACTGCAAATCTACCATTCCAGTGTTTTACTTGCTATATTGTATTTACTTCGCCACCATGGCCTTTTTTTGCCTTTACCTCCCATATCTCTCCTCATTTGCTCACATTGTATATAGACTTATTTTTCTACTGTATTATTGACTGTATGTTTTGTTTATTCCATGTGTAACTCTGTGTTGTTGTATGTGTCAAATTGCTATGCTTTATCTTGGCCAGGTCGCAGTTGCAAATGAGAACTTGTTCTCAACTAGCCTACCTGGTTAAATAAAGGTGAAATAAATAAATACAAATAAATAAAAAATAAAGTGTTGCTTTAGCAGTATGCTTAGGGTCATTGTCCTGCTGCAAGGTTAACCTCCGTCCCAGTCTCAAATCTCTGGAAGACTGTAACAGGTTTCCCTCAAGAATTTCCAAGTATTTAGCACCATCAATCATTCCTTCAATTCTGACCAGTTTCCCATTCCCTGCCGATGAAAAACATCCCTGGTGTTGGATGGTGTTCTCGGGGTGATGAGAGGTGTTGGGTTTGCGCCAGACATAGCGTTTTCCTTGATGGCCAAAAAGCTCAATTTTAGTCTCATCTGACCAGAGTACCTTCTTCCATATGTTTGGGGAGTCTCCCATATGCCTTTTGGCGAACACCAAACATGTTTGCTTATTTCTTTCTGGCCACTCTTCCGTAAAGCCCAGCTCTGTGGAATGTACGGCTTAAAGTGGTCCTATGGACAGATACTACAATCTCTGCTGTGGAGCTTTGCAGCTCCTTCAGGGTTATCTTTGGTCTCTTTGATGCCTCTAATGATTAATGCCCTCCTTGCCTGGTCTGTGAGTTTGGGTGGGCGGCCCTCTCTTGGCAGGTTTGGGGCGGTGCCATATTCATTCCATTTTCTTATTATGGATTTAACGGTGCTCCGTGGGATGTTCAAAGTTTCAGATATTTTTTTTATAACCCAACCCTGATCTGTACTTCTCCACAACTTTGCCCCTGCCCTGTTTGGAGAGCTCCTTGGTCTTCATAGTGTCGCTTGCTTGGTGGTGCCCTTTGCTAAGTGGTGTTGCAGACTCTGGGGCCTTTCAGAACAGGTGTATATATACTGAGATCATGTGACAGATCATGTGACACATAGATTGCACACAGGTGGACTTTATTTAACTAATTATGTGACTTCTGAAGGCAATTGGTTGCACCAGATCTTATTTAGGGGCTTCATAGTGAAGGGGGTGAATACATATGCACCACTTTTCCTTTTTTGTATTTTTTTATAATTTTCAAAAATTTCATTTCATTTCACCAATTTTGACTATTTTGTGTATGTCCATTACATGAAATCCAAATATATATCCATTTAAATTACAGGTTGTAATGCACCAAAATAGGAAAAATGCCAGGGGGGAGAATACTTTTGCAAGGCACTGTATCTAGTCTGCACTTAGGTTTTTACTGAATATTGTACATCTGAGAAGATTTAAGAAGGGAATGGTCCATGATTTCCTGTTTATCCTCCATGTGATTCAGTGCCCCTCCCTGAGGATTTATGCTTCGCAAAGCAACAGAATGGAGATGGAAAATATGCAATTATCATCCTCAACTGCACAGATACAGAACTCGGAATTAGCCAATTCAGGCATATTGAGGACACCAATGACTGTAAAGTAATTGGAAAGGTGTTAAGATAGCAGAAGACCGACTGGGCACAGACGTCAATTCAACGTCTATTCCACATTGGTTCAATGTCATTTCGTTGAAATGACTTTGAAATAATGTTGATTCAACCAGTGTGTGAACAGTGGGTTATGAGTGTCATAAGATGTTAAACTTTTCCAAGGCAGGGTGCACTGCTCAGAATGTTTATTCTCTTCACTGGATATTATTTGGCATCTACTGGAATCCCATTCATTGTAGTCCCTAGCCAAGACTGTCCCCACTTCTTACTGAATCAAACCATGTTGTAAACTGTGATGATTTGATCATTTATGGCTCTTACAGGAAGGGCTCAATCACAGCTAATGAAGATGTTCTCATTTTTGTTTCCTTTCGTATAGATACAATGGAGAGCTGCCAAAGACTGAATATCATCATTGGAGAAATGGAAGAGTGGTAGTGCGACTGCAACTCGGGCAATTCGCACCAAAATGGCGGCCCACCGGATCATCAGAGTGACCAACAGTAATCATGTTCTCCCTCGCTGCAAATCAGAGGGCACGCTCATTGATCTCAACGAAGGGCTCTCTGAGGCTAGCCTCACAGATGTCAAAGGTCAGGATTCAATACTGACTAATGTACCAGACAGTTATTTAGCATTTAAAGATATACTGATTTAAATGTGAATTGAGGATGAATTGAGAATGTTTATGTGAATTTTTTATCTTCTTTTTCTTTTCATCCAGTGCCTTCTTCCAGTGCCTTACGGCTGGACAATTCAGAGTCCCTCGTAACTGCTCGTGAAGTAGTCGCCATCAAAGATTACTGCCCGTCTAGCTTTACCACGTTAAAGTTTTCCAAAGGTGACCGGCTTTATGTGATGGACACGTCGGGTGGAGAGTGGTGGTATGCCCACAACAACACAGAGATGGGCTACATCCCCTCAGCATACGTCCAGCCCATCAACTGTAGAAACTCATCGCTCAGTGATAGTGGCATGATAGACAATCTAGGGGAGTGTACAGACGAAGTGGCTAAGGAGCTGGATCTCCTAGGGGAGTGGACAGGGGTATCCGCTAAGACCACTCCTTGTTCGCCTTATTTTAACAGCAACCCCTTCTCCCTCCATACCTCCTCCACCAACCCCTTCATCAACAGTGCTCATCTACGTGGTTCTCTGGACCAGAACTGTAATGAGAGGGGAAGGTCCACGGACCTGCTGGTCTTTGACTCCCTGGAATCCCCAGTCTCCCCCTCGGTACCTAACTCTACCTCCAGCACCACCATGATCAATGGCTTCAGTAACTGCAACATCTTTGACATGATGACATCCACCAGCCCCAACCAGGACCAACAGGTTTTACAGACACTACGAAGGGATAACCCATTCTTCAGGAGCAAGCGATCGTACAGTTTATCGGAGTTGTCCGTCCTACAGACGCAATCCAACCCCCCTTTGCCTTCTTCCGGGTTCTTCACTGGCCTCAAGGCTCCCTCGCCAGAGCAGTTTCAGAGCAGGGAGGATTTCAGGACTGCGTGGCTAAACCATCGGAAGCTGGCCAGATCTTGCCATGACCTGGACTCTCTGGGGCAGAGCCCTGGTTGGGGACAGACTCAGCCGGTGGAGACCAACATTGTCTGTAAACTAGACAGTCGTGGAGGGGCCGTTCAGCTCCCAGACACCCAGATCAGCGTCCATGTCCCTGAGGGACACGTGGGTCCTGAAGACACCCAGCAGATCTCCATGAAGGCCCTACTGGACCCTCCACTGGAGCTGAACAATGACCACTGCTCCACGGTTAGCCCAGTGGTGGAAATCAAACTGTCCAACATGGAGACCAAGTCCTTCATCACTCTGGAGATGACTGTGTCCGTGACGGTAAAGAAAGACAGCAGTCAGGTAGCCGAGGTGCTCTGCGTCCGGAGTGACTGCAAGGAGGGACCCTATATAATCATCCCACATGCCTACCTATACAAGGACACAGTACAAGTTCAGTTGGATAACTTGGAGCCGTGTATGTACGTGGTGGTAGTGGTGCAGGCCCAGCACGTCAACCTTAATACAACTGTATGGGACAATGTGTTGAAGAAAGTCACCCTGGGTGTCTATGGGCCCAAGCACATCCATCCTTCGTTCAAGACGGTCGTGGCCCTATTTGGGCATGACTGTGCCCCTAACACCCTACTGGTGAGTGAGGTGGGGAAGCAGGCCCACTCCACCCCTCCAGTGGCGCTCACGCTGTGGGGGAAGCATCAGTTTTTCCTGGGACGGCCCCAGGACCTCCAGGTTGGTCTATACTCCAACATGTCTACCTATATGATCAAGGCTAATGAGCAAGCCAGAATTATTCGGGGTTCCCAGGTCAAACTGGGGAAGGTTAGCCGACTCATTTACATGATCACATCCAACAACCCTGAAGACATCTCAGACTTCACCTTGCAGGTCCAGGTCAAAGACGGCCTGGACTGTATCCTGGCTCAGTTCTGTGTCCAAACACCGCAACCGCCTCCGAAGAGTGGAGCGCGGAACACCGGCCACAGGAGGTTCCTGAAGAAGAAAGAGGTGGTAGGTAAGATTCTTCTGTCACCTCTGGCCATCACTGCCAAATATCCACAGTTTCAGGAGCGCTGCATCACCAACCTGAAGTTTGGCAAGTTGATCAAAACTGTGATCAGGCAAAACAAGAGCACATACCTGTTGGAATACAAGAAGGGAGACGTGATCGCCTTGCTGAGTGAGGAGAAAATCAAACTACGAGGACAACTGTGGACCAAAGAGTGGTATATTGGATATTATCAGGGAAAGACCGGGCTTGTTCATGCGAAAAACGTTCTGGTTTTGGGAAAAGTCAAGCCTATTTATTTCTGTGGTCCGGACCTCACGACTACCATGCTAGTGGAGGAGATTCTGAAGCCTTGCAAATTTCTCACATACATCTACGCCTCTGTGAGGACGGTACTCATGGAGAATATAGGGAACTGGAAGCCCTTTGCAGACGCACTGGGATATGGGAACTTACCTTTGTCTTATTTCTGTCGGACAGAACTGGACAACGAGCCTGAGAAGGTTGCGTCGGTTCTGGAGAAGCTCAAGGAGGACTGCACTAACGTGGACATCAAGGAGAGAAAGACCTTCCAGAAGGAACTCATGACAGTACGTTTGTGTGTGTGTGTGTTTGTCTCTCTGCCTCTCTCTCTCTCTGTGTGTGTGTGTGTGTGTGTGTGTGTGTGTGTGTGTGTGTGTGTGTGTGTGTGTGTGTGTGTGTGTGTGTGTGTGTGTGTGTGTGTGTGTGTGTGTGTGTGTGTGTGTGTGTGTGTGTGTGTGTTTGTCTCTCTGTCTCTCTATCTCTCTGATGTGTGTGTGTGTCTGTGTGTGTGTGTGTGTGTGTGTGTGTGTGTGTGTGTGTGTGTGTGTGTGTGTGTGTGTGTGTGTGTGTGTGTGTGTGTGTGTGTGTGTGTGTGTGTGTGTGTGTTTGGAAACCCCTCATCGTGCACATTGTACCTCTTAGGTTGTAGAAGCGATTCAAATGTATGGTTCAATACAGAAACCTTATCAAAAGCTAAAAAAATAGGAAATTCCACTTTCACCTGGAAATGGGTAGCGCTTCTGTGTTTATTCCCTATTTTCCATCAGCAGCAGATGTTGACATGGTGTTCCCATTCTGTCAGAGGCAATGGTCTGTGATGTACTGTGAGATGGGGGGCTGATATGTTACTGTACTCAGCTTATTCAGTCACATGTGGTAAGCATTTTTCCCTTATCGCCTCAGGGTGCCTTAAGAGTAGGCCTACTGGTTGGGAGAATAAGTGTGGTGTGACTTACAATGCACAAAAACACAGCTACACCACCTCCTTCAGTGCAACTCACAAACAAAGGCGACAATATCCTGAGAGATTCTCCTCAAAGCAGGCAGAGTTGCTGTTGTGACAGAAAGTGTTGACTCAACATGCCTCCCACTTCCCTCTACCTCTCTCTACCTCTCTCTACCTCTCTCTACCTCTCTCTACCTCTCTCTCTCTCTCTCTCTCTCTCTCTCTCTCTCTCTCTCTCTCTCTCTCTCTCTCTCTCTCTCTCTCTCTCTCTCTCTCTCTCTCGCTCCAGTCACCCTTGTCCTTTTAAAGTTTTTGACAGAAGTGCTTGGTAATGTAACTATAGCCCACATTGCATCAGTCACAAACAGGCAACCCGTTGCTTGAATTTGGATCTGTGGAGAAATTGGATCTGTCTGTGAAAGTGAGGTTGATGTCTTTTTCACAATGCTTGCTTTTGGAAACATTTGATCAGTAAGAGCTAGCATATATCAGTTTGTTTTGGCATGAAATATATCAGGTGTCTATGCCTTTCAATGGTATTCTGATCAAAGGCAGGCTAGAATTCAAACAAGCAACCATTTTTCTGCCATCAGGCATGATAAGCTGAGTAGACAAAGGGATGACGATGGATTGGTCCCAGAAAGCAATGAACCATGCCCAAAGCCCTCGTACTACCCCTCCTCGCACACACACACACACACACACACACACACACACACACACACACACACACACACACACACACACACACACACACACACACACACACACACACACATTATTTATGGTGGACAAACAGATCTGTTTAATGTGCCTACTAGCCTGGGAGTAACCTAACATAGCAAGCGTAAAAGAAAACACACGAGTGGAGTTCCTACATCCGGTTTTCAGTGGAAAAGGAAGCTAGGTTGAATGAGCTGTATCCCTGAAACCTGGAGGCATCTGGTTGTTGGCATCTCTGCTAATGGTGGCCTGGAAGCGGTCTTTGAATTAGATCCATGTCTTATCTTTTCATTCTAGCCACAGTAGAAACAGAGTGCTGTTGCCTATCCTGATCAGGCCAAGACACACCAGATATAACATCAGTGACACAACTGTTGGTCCATACTGATCCCTGAAATACTGTACATTAGAGCAGGATCTTGAGGACCATTGATATTGCTGTGTTGTAGTCTACAGATGCCGTGTCTTACTTTGATCCTCCTGTTGTTCCAGGAATTTTCCTGCATAGCAAGAAGAAATGCAAACGTGTAATGTATTCAAGGTTTAAAAAGGCTTCTAAAGTTAGTCATTTCCTTGATCCTATACATTTTTTTCGTTAATTATATTCCACATAAGAATTGGCATATCCTGTTGCTACAAGATTATTTATCTGCGATGTGAAACTGGCTCAAATTAAGTTACGAGATCTGTTTATAGGTTTTGGGGGAGATGGTTGCACAAAGGTTTGACAATATTGAAGCACATTATGTCATTATAGTGAGAGTCTATGGTGAGTGTGGTGAGAGTTATGTGGTCTTTTTGTTGTTCTGTGGTCATTCTGTGGTTCTGTGGCCTTGCCTCAAAGGTAGTAATTTGCCCTTTTGGTGACCTTATTCTCACACAGTAGTAATTACTTCTCTGGACTAAAAGTGTTAATCAAAACGTGTGTGCAAGAGCTAAACTAAGAAGCTTTAAAGCTCAGTTAGTAGGCATCGTTAGACAGAACAGAACCGTGGTTAGGTCATATGCTTGTCTGAATTAACACAACAACAAAAAATACACTACAAGACCAAAAGTATCAAACATCTCCTTCCAAAGTCATGAGCATTAATATGGAGTTGGTTCCCCCTTTGCTACTATAACAGCCTCCACTGTTCTGGGAAGGCTTTCCACTAGATGTTGGAATATTGCTGCGGGGACTTGCTTCCATTCAGCCACAAGAGCATTATTGAGGTCGGGCACTGATGTTTGAACTAGAGGTCGACCGATTATGATTTTTCAATGCCGATACCGATACCGATTATTGGAGGACAAAAAAGCCGATACCGATTAATCGGCCGATTTATTTAAAAATATATATATATTTATATATATATGTACGTATATATATATCATACACACACACACATTTTTGTAATAATGACAATTGCAACAATACTGAATGAACAATGAACACTTTTATTTTAACTTAATATAATACATAAATACACACACGCACACAGCTCTGAAGTGACAATGATACTGAAGAGTCTGCTTAGGAGACAAATAGTCTCAACTGTTTGAATAAAAATAGAGTTTAAGTTACCTGTGATGAATGTTGAAAACAAAAACTTTAATTTCTATATGCAGGAAATCCTATTTTAATAATGGGCATGGTAAGAATTGACAACCAAAGTGTGAGTCATAATTCCCATGACACCTAGCAAAATCTGAAAAGCGGTTCCTTCATTTATTCCATAGGATATTTTTTAGATTCACTTAAAATAAGGTCTGTGTTTCGTGTAGGCTTACATCACCGTGCCAATTTTATAACTGTGTAGATATCCATAGGACAAGGTAACTCTGATCAATATTTGCTAAATATAAGCGAAGATAAAAAAATGTGTAGAGTGGATTTATGAAAATATGTTGACAAACGTTACCTTATCCTAGTGAGATTTACACGGGTATCAAAACGTCGAGGCGGTTTAAGCCTGCACGAAACACAGACCTTATTTGAAGTAGATCAAGACATTCTCTATGGAAGACATGAACGGTAAAATAACGAAGGAACCCCTTTCAAAATCAGCCGCAAGTTATTACAGGAATTATAACGCGTCGACTATTTCTCTCTAAACCATATACCTTTGACTAATCCGGAAACTATCACCTCGAAAACAAAACGTTTATTCCGTTCCGTATTTTATCTAACGGGTGGCATCCATGAGTCTAAATATTCCTGTTACATTGCACAACCTTCAATGTTGTCATAATTACGTAAAGTTCTGGCAAATTAGTTCGCAAAGAGCCAGGCGGCCCAAACTGTTGCATATACCCTGACTATGCGTGCAATGAACGCAAGAGGAATGACCCAATTTCACCTGGTTAATATTGCCTGCTAACCTGGATTTCTTTTAGCTAAATATGCAGGTTTAAAAATATATACTTGTCTATTGATTTTAAGAAAGGAATTGATGTTTATGGTTAAGTACACATTGGAGCAATGACAGTCATTGATTGATTGTTTTTTAAGACAAGTTTAATGCTAGCTAGCAACTTACCTTAGCTTACTGCATTCGCTAACAGGCAGGCTCCTCGTGGAGTGCAATGTAATCAATGCAAGATTGGATCCCCGAGCTGACAAGGTTAAAAATCTGTCGTTCTGCCCCTAAACGAGGCAGAACGTTCCTAGGCTGTCATTGAAAATAAGAATGTGTTCTTAACTGACTTGCCTAGTTAAATAAAGATTAAATAAAGGTGTAAAAAAATAAATAATAATAATAATAATAATAATAATTCGGCAAATCGACGCCCAAAAATACCGATTTCCGATTGTTATGAAAACTTGAAATCGGCCCCGATTAATCGGACATTCCGATTAATCGGTCGACTTCTAGTTTGAACTCAACGTTCCAATTCATCCCAAAAGTGTTCGATGAGAATGAGGTCAGGGCTCTGTGCAGGCCAGTCAAGTTCTTCCAGACCGATCTCAACAAACCATTTCTGTGGATTTCGCTTTGTGCATTTGGGCATTGCCATTCTGAAACAGGAAAGGGCCTTCCCCAAACTGTTGCCACAAGGTTGGAAGCACAGAATCGTCTAGAATGTCAATGTATGCTGTAGCGTTAAGATTTCTCTTCACTGGAACTAAGTGGCCTAGCCTGAACCATGAAAAACAGCTCCAGAACATTATTCCTCCTCCACTAAATTTTACAGTTGGCACCATGCACTCGGGCAGGTAGTGTTCTCCTGGCATCCGCCAAACCCATATTTGCCCGTCGGACTGCCAGATGGTGAAGCATGATTCATCACTCCAGAGAACTTTTCCACTGCTCCAGAGTCCAATGGCTGGAGCTTTACACCAACACTTTGCATTGCACATGGTGATCTTAGGCGTGTATACGGCTGCTCAGCCATGGAAACCCATTTCATGAAGCTCCCGACGAACAGTTCTTGTGCTGGCGTTGCTTCCAGAGGCAGTTTGGAACCCGGTAGTGAGTGTTTTAACTGAGGACAGATGATTTTTACACGCTACGCGCTTCAGCACTCAGAGGTCCCGTTCTGTGAGCTTGTGTGGCCTACCTCTTCGTGGCTGAGCCGTTGTTACTCCTAGACTTCTCCACTTCACAATAACAGCATTTACAGTTGACCAGGATAGCTCTAGCAGGGCAGAAATTTGACAAACTGTAACGGAATTCGTCCTCCTCATCTGACGAGGAGTAAGAAAGGTCGGACCAATGGGCAGCGTGGTAAGTGTCCATTATATTTAAGAATCCTGAACACGACAACAATACAAAAATAACAAAGTGAATAGAATAGAAAACCGAAACAGTCCTGTAACGTGAACAAACAGACACGGAAGACAACCACCCACAAAACACAACAGAAAATAGGCTACCTAAATATGGTTCCCAATCAGAGACAATGACTAACACCTGCCTCTGATTGAGAACCATATCATTCCAAATGAAAAACCCAACATAGAAACACAAAACATAGATAACCCACCCAACTCACGCCCTGACCATACTAAAACAAAGAAAATACAAAAGAACTAAGGTAAGAACGTGACACAAACTGATTTTTTGGAAAGGTGATATCCTATGACGGGGCCACGTTGAAAGTCACTGAGCTCTTCAGTACGGGCCATTCTACTGACAATGTTTGTGTATGGAGATTGCATGGCTGTGTGCTCGTTTTTATACACCGGTCAGCAACGGGTGTGGCTGAAATAGCCGAATGCACTAATTTGAAGGGGTGTCAACATATTTTTGTATATATAGTGTATCTGATTATTATATAAAAGTCTCTTAATAGAAGATAACTGAGATTATCACTTATCAGCTAAGTGGCCTATGATTCAAATTCCTCACAAAGCGTTTATCCACAGGTGTGAGCACCATATCCATAGCTCTGTCTAGCCTAAACAACGCTGTGCTCTATTGGATTTACTAGCCTGCCTTCCCTTTTTTCTGAGTCGCTAGCATGGTCTGACAGGTGTTGTCAGTTGAAATGTGAGGAGAGGAAAGGAGACATTGGTCAGGCCAGATCGCAGGCCAGGGGGGGTTGAGCGACCAACGCAAACTGACACCGCTGAGAATTCTCAATGTGATGGATGGCGTTGCTCAGGTAGCGGACAATTGAAATGCCATCCCACTGCTCATCACTGAAATAGATCCCAACGGCCAACCAGAAAGACAGAGAGAGACACCTGCAGACTCCACAGAGTGGTAAGACATTAGACTATACAAGTGGACTGCTTTTCTCTCATCAATGAATATCATATGAGGATCTCTATGGGTAGCAGAAAGACACCTCTAGATTCTTTCTTTCTTTAACCTTTATTTACACAGGGTGTCGTATTGAGACCCAGGTCTCTTTAACAAATGATCCCTGTAATACTACTGTACACATATAAAAGACCCAGTCGTCAAAAACATGATATTCCTGTGTTTTATATACAGTTGAAGTCGGAAGTTTACACACACCTTAGCCAAATACATTTAAACTCAGTTTTTCACAATTCCTGACATTTAATCCTAGTAAAAATGGCCCATTTTAGGTCAATTAGGATCACCACCTTATTTTAAGAATGTGAAATTTCTGAATAATAGTAGAGAGAATGATTTATTTCAGCTTTTATTTATTTCATCACATTCCCAGTGGGTCAGAAGTTTACATACACTCAATTAGTATTTGGTAGCATTGCCTTTAAATTGTTTAACTTGGGTCAAACGTTTCAGGTAGCCTTCCGCAAGCTTCCCACAATAAGTTGGGTGAATTTTGGCCCTTTTCTCCTGACAGAGCTGGTGTAACTGAGTCAGGTTTGTAGGCTTCCTTGCTCGCACACGCTTTTTCAGTTCTGCCCACACATTTTCTATAGGATTGAGGTCAGGGCTTTGTGATGGCCACTCCAATACCTTGACTTTGTTGTCCTTAAGCCATCTGCCACAACTTTGGAAGTATGCTTTTGGTCATTGTCCATTTGGAAGACCATTTGTGACCAAGCTTTAACTTCCTGACTGATGTCTTGAGATGTTGCTTCAATATATCCACATAATTTTCCTGCCTCATAATGCCATCTTTTTTGTGAAGTGCACAAGTCCCTCCTGCAGCAAAGCACCCCCACAACATGATGCTGCTACCCCCGTGCCTCACGGGTGGGATGGTGTACTTCGGCTTGCAAGCCTCCCCCTTTTTCCTCCAAACATAACAATGGTCATTATGGCCAAACAGTTATATTTTTGTTTCATCAGACCAGAGGACATCTCTCCAAAAAGTATGATCTTTATCCCCATGTGCAGTTGCAAACCGTAGTCTGGCTTTTTCATGGTGGTTTTGGAGTAGTGGCTTCTTTCTTGCTGAGCGGCCTTTCAGGTTACGTTGATATAGAACTCATTTTACTGTGGATATAGATACCTTTGTACCTGTTTCCTCCGGCATCTTCACAAGGTCCTTTGCTGTTGTTCTGGGATTGATTTGCACTTTTCGCACCAAAGTACATTAATCTCTAGGAGACAGAACGCGTCTCCTTCCTGAGCGGTATGACGTCTGCGTGGTCCGATGGTGTTTATACTTGCGTACTATTGTTTGTACAGATGAACGTGGTACCTTCAGGCATTTGGAAATTGCTCCCAAGGATGAACCAGACTTGTGGAGGTCTACAATTCTTTTTCTGAGGTCTTGGCTGATTTCTTTTGATTTTCCCATGATGTCAAGCAAAGAGGCACTGAGTTTGAAGGTAGGCCTTGAAATACATCCACAGGTACACCTCCAATTGACTCAAATGATGTCAATTAGCCTATCAGAAGCTTCTAAAGCCATAACATAATTTTCTGGAATTTTCCAAGCTGTTTAAAGGTCCACAGTCAACTTAGTGTATGTAAACTTCTGACCCACTAGACGTGTGATACAGTGAATGATAAGTGAAATAATCTGTCTGTAAACAATTGTTGGAAAAATGACTTGCGTCATGCACAAAGTAGATTTCGTAACCGACTTGCCAAAACTATAGTTTGTTAACAAGACATTTGTGGAGTGGTTGAAAAACGAGTTTTAATGACTCCAACCTAAGTGTATGTAAACTTCTGACTTCAACTGTATATATCCACACTATGAGGTTGGAATAATACTGTGGAATTGTGAAAATGACCAAAATGCCCCTTTATTGGAAGAGTTTGAAAAGACCGCCTGACATTTCAGCCTGTTTTGGTGGGATGGAGTTAGTTAGTAACAGCTAGTTATCTGTTTTCCCCTCCTTACTCAGACCACTCCCAGACAGTCCTAGCAAATGAATACAAAATTAAACAATAAATACATGTAATACATTTTGTGTGTAGTAAGACACTGCAAGTTGAGAATTACTTTGCACAAACACTTTTGACAAACAGATATGGCAATGATTTCAGTCACCACTGCCATCATCCTATGTACTGTACGCACCATTAAATAGAATGACTGAAAGTCGCCGTTGGGCCTACTTTCCCTATTTCAAACTACAGAGAAGTTTATAGACTGCTGATGTAGATAACTTTTTCCTCACCTATAAAGTCCCTGGTTGACTTTAATGAGGAGGTTGGGTCCTTCTTAACTGTGTTCTCCCCTCTCCTGTCTCTCCTCTCCCCTGATGTTAGTCTCAGGGACACTGTGTGTTTGTGTGTATGTGTGCACACTCCTTTCCCTGCCTTTTAAATGCAGGGAGAAGAGCCAGACAGGCTCATTTGGAATGGAGCTTAGAGAGATAACTGCCTCTGAGAGCTCTGGTGCACAGGGTATTTTTGAGATGTCAGTCATG
The DNA here is from genome assembly GCF_029448725.1 of Salvelinus fontinalis. Taxonomy (NCBI): domain Eukaryota; kingdom Metazoa; phylum Chordata; class Actinopteri; order Salmoniformes; family Salmonidae; genus Salvelinus; species Salvelinus fontinalis. The sequence continues at coordinate 16,111,683 of NC_074705.1, forward strand.
TCTGTCAGGGCTTTCCCCCAGTGGGCATGTGGATCAAGTCAAAGAGATGGAGTAATCCACACACACACACACACACACACACACACACACACACACACACACACACACACACACACACAGAGACATTTTGAAGGATGTCACTATAGCTTCCTCATTTTCATCAGCCTGCTTACCACTGGCATTCAGGTGCCGTTCTCTGAATGGATGGGAAACTGTCTGAGTGTGTGTGTGTGTGCGCGCAGGCAGGATATGCTTCAGAACATTTCAGCGAGTCACGTAGTTTTATCATAGGTTTAGGTTAAGAGTTGAAACGAGAGGTAAACGTGAATGGCATAAAGCCTTTTGGATTTGGAAGTTTTTACAAGGCTCCATTGCACTCTGGAATGTTTGAAGAATAAATGAGATCGCTCACTGAACTGTGCAAGAGGTCATTCAAAAGAGCTGGATTCCTTTTTTATACAGTACCTCTCTGAAGATAAAGAAAATGGAATATGACAGTACTAGCTATTGGTTTCATAAAAGACTACTGCATGAACCATAGTACATTATCACAAAGTTTATCTGCTGCCATGGAATAAATGACCCAACTCCTCAGCACTGTATGGGAAAATGACATGTCACTCGGTTTGAGGTTTCCCTGACAGGAAGTGATTGAAGGACTATGAAGATGGATGTTGAGTTAAGAGGTTTTAAGAGACAGTGATTCAACTAATCTTCCTGCTGGTTGAAGGCTGTCTGTGACATAACTGTGACATGGTAACGAGAGTTGCGTTCCAAAGGGCACTCCATAAGGGTCTGGTCAAAAGTAGTACACTGTATAGGGCCCTCAAACTCAACTCTGGACCTCGAAGCTAGTTCCACACCATTTTGTTCATTGTTCCCCTCTAGTCAGGAACTGATTTAGATCTGGGACACCAGGTGTGTCCAATTCGTTATCAGGTAGAACAGAAAACCAGTAGGCTTCGAACCTCGTAGGATAAGAGTTGAATACCCCTGATACATGGTATAGCGTGCCATTTGGGACTCACCCTAGTGACTACGCTACCATGTTGACTACTTGTCCCTGCCAGACCAGTGTCAGATGGTGTGAATGACACAGCATTAGGTCTGTGATTGAACTGAGTCCCTCCACTGTGTCATTCACGGTAGAGTCAGTTGCCATTGTTGGCAGATGGCGGTAGAAGCCGGCCCAGTTCCAGACAGGTGTTGGGGATGGTGGACGTTATGCTGCAGTCCTATTTTAGTAACTTTGACAGAAATGTGAGTCCTGATTCAGCAGTCAGTGCAGAACAGAGGCCAGCTCATTAAAACAGTGCTGTTCAGAGTCAGGCCAGGTGACTGGAGTAGCACTGAAATGCTTTGAAGACAGTGCATGTGTCCCAGTAGCACCCTATTCCCTATTTAGTGCACTACTTTTGACCACGGCCCATAGGGGACTTGCCTAGTTAAATAAAGGTTAAATAAAATGTAATAAATATAGGGCAATGTTTCCCAACTCCAGTCCTCGAGTAGCCCAACATAACCCTGGATAAGCACACCTGATTCAACTATTCATCAAGCCCTAAATGAGTTGAATGAGGTGTGTTTGTCCAGGGCTACAACATAAATATATGCTGTTGGCGGTACTGGAGGACTGGAGTTGAGAAACACCGATCTAGGGAATAGGGTGCCATTGCAACAGGCACTCAGCTCTCAGTGTGCCTCATTCTCTTTCTGCAAAGCAAACAAATGCTGGCTCTTCTATTTACATACGGTACTGTGCAAGATATAGATAGTGTACCTGTCTCAGTAGATCCTGTCAAGTGGCAGGCAAACTCTCCAAAGAGACTTGGAAGTGGAAAAAAACGTTTATGTATTAACTGTTTCGTAAGATTTAGCGGTGAAAAATATGCGGTCTCTTATTGGCAGGCTTAAACTGGTTGGCTCAGACTTGAAAACACGAGTTCCTGTACATAAAACATATTGTCTTTACTGTGTCGTACTTTCCATTATCCTTTGATATTCTATAGCCCTCCTGGGTTGTAGCCTACACAGTGCAGACATGCTGTATGTCAGCCCACCTCCTCGTGGGATCCTGATAGACTTGATTCACTGTCTCTCTTCTTTCATCCCCTGTTCGTCTGTGGTGTTTCTGGTGGAGAGAGGAGGGGACTACTAGTGTATTTTCTCTGGCCTCCTGGTTTCATTCTTGTTCAACACATATGTGTGTTTGTGTGGTAAGACCTAGAGAGGCTCTTCTGAATCGTGCTATAAATCACCCTCAGGGTTCACAGCAGGCTTTGTAGAGAGAGAGAGTTTGGAGGGATAGTGTAGCCGTAGTTAGAGACGCACATGTATTGTATCAAGACAATACCCTGGTCCCCTAATGCTGTTCCTCCCCACTCCATTCACTATGTCTAGAGAGTCATGTCTTTACCCCCTTTAATGGTGAACACCGTGTGACACAATGGCGTGTCTTTGCTGATCCTTGGGGTGTGTTGTTGAACTGTTGTGTCGTGGCTAAATGTTGTCTTCTGTTGTCGACGACCTATGCTCCAGCAGGAATTAAAAGCCTGAATTAGTAAATCAAGTTGTCTTTGTGTGGCCTTTCCTCTAGGCCCTGTTGAAGATGGACTGCCAGGGTCTGGTGGCCAGGCTGATCATGGACTTTGTCCTGCTGACCACGGCCGTGGAGGTGGCCCCGCGCTGGAGAGAGCTGGCGGAGAAGCTGGCCCGGGTGAACAAGCAGCAGATGGAGCAATACGAGGCTCCGCACAGGGACAAGAATGGCCTGGTGGACAATGAGGTGAGATTATCAGCCCATTACTTCTAGGTACTGTAACATTTACTGGGTGTGACTGGTGTTGGCTGCCTCAGACCGGTAATCAAAATGGACGTGAGAAAACGCTAACCCTGCCATCTGGTTCTTGTGTGCAGTGTTCCTTTATATCAGCCAGTCAGACTTGACCTTAGACGCGCATTTGGAATGATTCTCTGTCCCCTCTGTTGATCTTAAAGGGTTTTACAAGTACATTGGATTGACTGATTGATCGTTTGTTCTTTGACAGTCAATTGATTGATTGATCCTATGTTGACAGTCAATGTGGAAGCCAGCCTATGACTTCCTGCTGACCTGGGCGGCTCAAATTGGGGACAGCTACCGGGACGTGATCCAGGAGCTGCACCTGGGCCTGGACCGGATGAAGAATCCCATAACCAAGCGCTGGAAGCACCTCACCGGAACGCTCATTCTGGTCAACAGCCTAGATACGTTACGCAGCTCTGCCTTCAGCCCTGTAGGACAGGGGGACTATGCCATTTGATCTTAAACCATCTACGTATGAAATGGTATCCTATCCCCTAAATAGCCTGCGTTTACGCAGGCAGCCCAATTCTGATATTTTTTCCACTAATTGGTCATTTGGCCAGTCACATCAGATCTTTTCACATCAGATCTTTTTCAGAGCTGATCTGATTGGTCAAAATACCAATTAGTGAACAAAAGATCAGAATTGGGCTGCCTGTGTAAATGCAGGCATAGTAGGCCACACATTTTGGCTGGAGCCTGGTCAGAAGCAATGCACTATGTAGGAAGTAGTGAGTCTCAGGAGCTGAGGGGTGATTCCTAACTTCCACTGACGTGAAATGTTAACTTAGTCATGCATTGACGTCAGTGGGAGACTAGGTGAACGTTTGGTTTAACTTGAAGTTAGAGTTCACACCCAGAGATTTTTGAAGCTATGTCAGAAATGGCACCCTATTCCCTACATAGTAGTGCACTAGTTTTTGCAAGAACTTGGTCAAAAGTAGTGCGATATATAGGGAATAGTGTGCCATTTAGGATGCACACTGAGTCTCTGGAGCTTGGCACTATGGATCCAGCAGGACTACTACTGGCCTCCTCCAGCCCTCAGGATGACCAATCACCAATCGGACCTTGACCGTAGCTGTTATACCTTGAACGTTCAACTCTTGACCCTGCTCCCATCCTGTTGCACAGGACTACAATGGTTTTGTAACCAGTTACCACCACTTCACACAGAGCACATAGATATAAACTGTAGGTCTATTTCTCTAGAGGGTTTAAACACTCAACACTCTTATTGGAATTTACACTAGATTATTATTAAGCCACAATATCGATGTGATTTCATAATGGTTGATGTTACAATCAATTTCTAAAGGGTGGTTTTTAATCTGTATCGTCTTTTGCTACGCATTTTTTTTCTACAGAAAGTGGCATAGCACTCGTTTTTATTGCTTCTTTTTCCACTAAATATATAGATATATTTCAAATGAAAAATGTACAGAAACTTGATTTATGAAGTGCATTATATTATACGCAACCTCTTTGGATTTCTATTTCTATCCCCCTTAGTGTTCCTGTGCTTAAAATCTCTTTTTGACTCCTCGTTGTACTTTTTGCTTGCCAAAACAGTTAGGTGCTAGCCTAGCTATCACAGCTTATTGTTCTACACAAAAGTATCATAAGTTCAGAATAACCCCCCTTTGGTTAGTTTCCTCTATGTTCACTTTAGGACAAAATGCGTGCCACAAAAAGCTGAATAATAGTTACATAATGTATCCAACAAGGATCTTTTCTCTTTGTTTTATGATAGTTGAAAAGCAGAATTACCTCACAACATGGTCTCTTCATTTCATTTGTTTAACCGGCAGTAACGGAATGAACAATTATTTTGAGGAATTAAATTGGCTGTGATGGTTTCAATTGTTTGGTCCGCCATTTTGAAGCTGGTGAACTAATGAAGCCTTGTTGTTCTTGATTTGCTCATGAATATATTTTGGTTGCTGTGTTTTGCATTTTCAATGATATCAATCAAAAGCTCAAACTCCGGAGCTCTTAATCGTTATACATGCTTCCTCTTCGTGTAACGCTACTGTGTGTTTTCAGTGCAAGAGCTGTATTTTGTATGTTTTGTGAATTTCAGATGAAATATTGATAGTATTATTTGCGTAGTTAAATGGTCACACTGGTCTGTGACGGTACAGATTGACAAGTTCTGCACATCGATGCCTCTATTGGTTGTTGTCTTTACCCGTTGGTTCGTATTGACTCAATAAAATGACTGACAATTCTAAAGTGCTTCTGTCAGGCAGGTTCATGGTCGGAATTTGTGTTCCATGATTCGACATTCACAGACATTATTCAACGTGATTTGTCTCAGTATGGCCCTACACAAAGGAGTGAGAGAGTAGCCTAGGCTACAGTGTTTTCTGAGGAGGAGGTATTGGACTCTTAGGCTAGTGGCCAGTTGGCTTGTTTTCTAATTTAAGGCATTCCTAAGCACTTGCATCAGGCTGATTTAGGAGATCAATCTCATACTGAATTTAAATTACACAATTAATTGTAGACTTGCAAAAGGAATGCCACTTTTTTTTGTATTCCCATAAAAAAAGGTACTTTTAATGAGGTAACTGATTAATGAATTAAGCTAAAACAATATGGAATTCATGAAAACACAAAGATATTACAATGAACAACAAATCACTGTAATATATGGATGGATTAAATACTATATGCAACAGGATCTCACAAACAAATGTCCCGTCTTGACGTTCGTCCAACTTGCGCCAAGGTCTAATTGCAAGTCAAATGTCAAATTATGCCGTCAAAAAGTGAGATTGGGTTGCAGCCACTGTCTGTTCGTTACATTTGACATTTGAGTCATTTAGCAGACGCTCTTATCCAGAGCGACTTACAAGTTGGTGCATCCATCTTAAGATAGCTAGGTGAGACGACCACATATCACGGTCGTAGTAAGTCAATTCTTCCTCAGTAAAGAAGCTATCAGCAAGACAAGTGCAACTTTTATTTACATTTTTTGACCTGGGAAAACTTGGGAACGTTGAAAGCCAGATGGGCTGTGGCATTCTGGATAAGTTGCAGGGGTTTGATTGCACAAGCGGGGTGCCCAGCCAACAGATAGTTGCAGTAGTCCAGACGGGATATGACTAGTGCCTGGATTAGGACCTGCGTCACTAGTTGTTTGAGTTCATGGGAGGCCTTGGTTGATCTGAGTTCAAGCGATATGAGAGTGGCTACCCAAGCCGAGGTATTACACATAGTTCAGTAGAAGGATGTTTGAATGTATGAAACTTTCTCCGTGCCCACTATTGAAGGTAGAGCTCTCATTAGAGCCTAGCAAAGGGCACTGCAGCAGTTGAATCAATGTGATTTCCATAGGTCTGATCGAAATGTGCCACCCCCTCACCTCTCCACAGTCTGGACAGAGAGAGGACAGGCTCAATGTGCATCTATCAAAAGAGAGGAGGGCGAAGGAGAAAGAGGGGGAGCAAAAAAGAGGAGATGGAAAAGAGTAGCCAGACACCAATGCATTCCTAAACGTATAGATCACGTCTATTATTGTGTAGCTGTCTGTCCTGTCACACCTTTATATAATAATAATTACCGTTTTTAACAATCACTTTGGCACTAATTTCAGAACCTTGTGGTCATTTTTCAAAACTCTCGACACAAAACTCAAAACGGTCATCACTTGTAACACAGGCTGTCCAATTTTCCAAACATTGCATTGTGCATTCATATCTTTAAAGAAACCTTGCACTTGCAGAATCATTGGTTCAAATAACTAATTTATCATGAATTACCATAGGAACATTCATTTAGATCACCCACACACAAGATACCGATAGTTTCACTGTGTAGTTGTTCGTACAATAAATAAATATTGTAGTACAAAATATGTGGTACATGTTTCATTATGCTACTACACGTAAATACATCACTGTAAAAGAACTAGTAGAGAGAATACTACAGACACAGTGGAATCATTGAACAAAATATGAAATGTATTGATGAAATACAATAAAATCCCAACATAGGTTTCTTTGAATCAAAGCAAAAAGAATTAGCTACAAAAATAGAAAAAACAGTTACAGTAAAGGCCAACTGCAGTTTTCCTCACCTGGTTTACTGTAAAAAGCAAAACAAAAGATTGATTACTGTACTTATATATTTCCATCAACCCTGTCTTGTGGATTTGGCCACAGGTTCTCATCCACATCACAATGGATGTGGTTTTCATTAGCCAAACATCTTGGGAATAATCTTCGGGCATGGTGAATCCAGGACTGACACTGGTCTGCCGTGATGTCATTACATGCGTCATCCATGGCCTGGAGAAGGGTGGCTTGTTCGTGAAGGCGCCTATCATATACCTTCCACCTCCATGTGGAGAAAAATTCCTCAATCGCGGTAAGGAAAGGAGAGTATGGGGGTAAGTACAGGGTGGTAAATTGTGGATGGGCCTGAAACCATGCTTGCACCATTTGAGCATGGTGGAACCAGACATTATCCCACACAATGACATAGGTCATGCCATCAGCTCTACAGACCTGATTTAGCTCATCAAGGAAGGTTACATTCGAACAGAGAATCATGTGGCTGCCTGCAACTCAATATATAGAATATATAGAGTAGAGAGCTTTAGTTGTTGTTCGACCTAACATTAGAACGGACAAGATGCGTATTCTAAGCAACTTTGACCGTGGTATGATTGTTGATGCCACACATGGTGATTCCAGCATCTCAGAAACAGCTGCCTTCCTGGGATTTTTACGCACTACAGTCTCTAGAGTTTACAGAGAATTGTGCGATAAACAAATCACATTCAGTGAGCGGCAGTTCTGTGGGCAAAAACACCTTGTTAATGAGAGAGGTCAGAGGAGAATGTCCAGACTTATTCAAGCTAACAGAAAGGCCACAAATGCTCAAATAACAGCTGTTTAAAACAGTGGTGTGCAGAAGGGCATCGCTTAACGTACAACACTGTGAATAATTCAGGCTGTTGTGGAGGCAAAAGGAGGTCCTACCCAGTACTAGATACGTGTACCTAATAAAGTGGCCGGTGAGTGTACAGTAATGTCAAATCTGAAAACATGGTCTGGAAAAGTGGTGCATGGGACCATAGAAACAGTGTCTGATAAAGAATGATGATGAAATATTACACCCATAGATAATATAGTCCAATTGGTTCATGTTCCACGGTAATTGGTGTCAATGGATCTTGTAATCCTGAAACTTTCATGATCTAAACATGGAATATTGTTTGTCTGTTTCCATATTACTATGCATTAAGGGTAATGCAACAGTTACTTATCATTTTGAGCAGTTGCATCAATTGATAGTTAGATTATTGTAATGAAGTTAATAGACAGTCATTTCAGATGTAATGTGTGAATTGCATTTTGAAATGGTAATACTTTGATGTTAAGTTGTGTCATTTTGAACAGTTGATTTTAGTTCAATGAACAAATGATCTTAGCTTTATGTGTATTGTACCCAAGCAATTGGAAAAAGTGTTAGAGTTTTGAAAAATTTGCATTTTGATCATTGGTTGTGAATTTTGTGTGTAGAGTTTTGAAAAATGACATCAAGGTTCTGAAATTAGTGCCAAAGTGATTGTTAAAAAACTGTAATTAAACTCAATCTATGATAATTATTCCTCCCTAACGGAGACAGACTCCCCATGGTGATGGAGGGGCACCTGCAGTTCCCTTCTTCCTGCTTCCATATGAGTCACCACGGCGATAAACATTCCTCCTTGCCCGTCGCCTGGTTACAGCTCAATGGCCTTCACCGTGCGTGCTCAGAGAGAGGGTCACACCATTGTCTGGGGTTCGACCCTCTGCTTGTGAATCATGCATAAACCAATGAATGCCCATGAGACATTAAGGCCAGTCCAGACCATACACAGTGTATTGGGACATTGAGGATGGCTGTGAAAGAAATCCTCACGCAAATGCAAAGTACAAATGCAAAGCAGGCCTACAATCGTCACTTTCTCAGATAAGCTTAGGAATTGAAGCTTGGGACAGGGCAGGGGTTTAGTTTCCCAGGCCCATGTTTCACTTCATGTGTTCTTTAATTTCTCAAACTGTAAATTAACTGTTATAGTCAAAAGAGGTGCCTAGGCTAGTGAGTTTTATAATGGAGGAAGCCCTTTTGAGGTAAGGATAATGTGATCATTAGTCTACAGATGGAAGATGTTGTGAGCTGAGGGCAATGCTTGTCCCATTTACTAAATGTTGTTTGATTTCATATCCTGTCTCCCTGGGATCATGAATAATCACCTCTGTCCCTGACTCTGTGTGTGTGCGCCCGTGCATGTATGCACGTGTGTATGTGACTCTATAGTGTGTATGCCAGTGTGTCCATGTACCAGTGTATGTGTGTGTGTTCACTCATAAAGTACTGTAATTTATAGTGAGGGAGAACATATTGGCTGAATGTGCTGCTTTGATGATTTGCTGTCTCCATGGTAACCTCTCCATATAAACACTTGCCAAGGGAGTGAGCTTGCCTCTGTCTGAGAAGAGGGGGAAAGCACTTGAGTTTCTACTGCCAACAGCCTGACACTGAGGGAGAGAGAGGGGGAGGGTCTAGTCACTCTACAACACTACACACCGTGATTATCTTAAATCCTGTTGATTTCAATTCAATGTTTATACAATATTCAAAAAGATTTTATCTGTGGAAATAAATAACCTAACCAGGAAACAAAAGCCTGCTAACCTAGTTTCAGGTGAAACCAGTGTAGGGTAGTTATAGTAGTCTTACTCTCTAGGCCTGGTCATATAAAAATGCTGTCCTAAGCAGTATACCAAATGGCCTTGTTGTTACTTTTCCTGTTCACTTTCTCACTAAGGTCCCATGGAGTCTTGTAGAGTTCTGTAAATTATACTGTCAGCACATGAGAGTAGGAGTCAAGTCAGGTGGACGGGAGGAGGACAGGACACCCATGGCACAAAGGGGACACTTTAATTAGAGGTCTCACTGGTTCAGCAGCGAAGGGAGACTGGTACTCTCTCCCTCTCTCTCTCCCCCTCTCTCTCCATCTCTCGCTCTCCCTCTCTCTTTCTCTCTATGTCTGTCTCTCTCTCTATTTCTCTCTCCAATCCAGGCTGCATCACATCCGGCCGTCATTGGGAGTCCCATAGGGCGGCGCACAATTGGCCAAGCATCGTCCGGATTTGGCCGGGGTAGGCCGCTATTGTAAATAAGAATTTGTTCTTAAACTGACTTGCCTAGTTAAATAAAGGTTACATTTAAAAATTTGAAATAATCAATAGGAGGTTATTATACCATCCCCTCTTCTAACATCTGCAAATGAGAAAGTGATTATTATACTAGGAGTGCTGTAGTAATTGTTTCTAAAAACATGACTGGAGTTTCATTTAGCCTACAGTAGATTTCTTCCACACAGTCATTCTAAATAAGTTGACCTATTTGCTTATGGTTTTGCCTACATCTAGTGACCTGCTTCTTAAATTATATGAGCAAAAAAATATTCCATTTCATTTGGAATGGCAAGCCGGACAAAATTAAAAGGGCCTATTTATATAACGAATATGGATTCGGAGGGCAGAAATGATTAAATATTAAAGCATTAGACCTCTCACTAAAGGCATCAGTCATACAAAAGTTATACTTTAATCCGAAATGGTTCTCGAGTAAATTGGTAGGAATGTCTCAGCCCATGTTCAAGAATGGCCTTTTTCCCTTTATTCAGATTACACCTGCTCACTTTCGGTTGTTTGAAAAGGAAATAATCTCCAAAATATTGTTATTTTTTTAAACAAGCCTTAGAAAGTTGGTCGCAATTTCAGTTTAATCCACCTGAAAATACAGAACAAATAATACAACAAATATACTAATTGATAAAAAAAAAAAACGTATTTTTCGATAAAATGTTTAAAAAAGGTATAATTTTTGTAAATTATATCATAAATAGGACTGGTGGTATTATGTCACACATGCAGCTAACACAGACATATGGAAATGTCTGCTCTACCCAAAATTACAACCAACTAATTGAAGAATTACCACAGAAATGGAAGAGGCAAGTAGAAAGGGGAAAAAGTAAGGAAGATAAATTGCAAAATAGTTGAAGAGATTTTTGATGTACCTATTCCATGGCACATGGTTTATGAATTGACACGCAAAACAACCCGGACCCAAAACGTAAAATGTTTCAGTATAAATGATTATACTAATTTCTTGCAACCAATAGAACGTTATATATATGGGGGATACAATCTTCCCAGCTCTGCAGATTCTGCTGTGAGAGGCAGTCATTAGATCATTTATTTTGGTACTGTCCATATATTGCTCGTTTTTGGTCACAGGTCCAGGAATGGCTGAAGAATTGCAACATTTGCCTAAAACTAACGCTGCAGATAGCAATACTGGGTGATTTGAAAAGCCATAGTCAATCAATCAATAATATAATAATTATTTTAGCAAAAATGTTTCTCTTTAATTTACAATCTGTAGAAGCTATGAGAATAGAAAGGTTCAGTACTTTTGTGATGCATCACAGCACAGTTGAAAAATATATGGCAAAAAGAAATACAAAATGGATGGTGTTAAGAGACAGATGCGATGAGTTGAATGGAGCTGAAGGGTGGGACTAATAACAACAAGATAACCAATGCAAACATACAGGGTCCTTAAAATGTATATACAGTAGTAAATAGAGGAAGGACTAAAAACAAACAAAATATAACTATTGTAAAATAGATTGTGTCTGTAAAATGTGTATAAGATGTATAAACTGAAGGTAGAAGCCTAAGTGTTATTGTTTATTAGTTTACTCCAATTGGGGGGAGGGTGGCAGGGTTTGCGGGGAATAATAAAGGTATATTCTAAAAAAAGTATGTACTGTATATGCATGTCTGTATATATCTATGTGTATGTATGTATATATGTGTATATATATATTCATGTTTATGTCATATATGGGGGATTGGAAATGATGCAGACAACTACATTGATGGAAGCAACAATCTTTCCGCTATATTAAAGCTGATCCACCCCTTTAAAAAAAGTATGAATTTAAATTGAAATTAAAAATAGGCTGTTCTGTGTTTTAGCCACAGAATGAAATTGCATTGTATTGCAATGTATCTCTATGGTTTTAACCTTTATCGTTGCTTAAGTCTGAGCTCAAAACGAAGTCTACTGGGTGTTACTATTCTCCATGGAATGCATCCTTGTGTCTATACCTTGACACGTTTCCTTTCGTCTCAGGGACACGTCAAGGCTCTTGAAACTGCCAGTGCCTAGCAACAGAATGGGTCCCATGTGTTCAGATGGGTTGAGTGTTCTGCTCTCCATTTCAATATGTATATTATTCTAATCCACACACCATTTCAAGCTCCTCTAAGAAATTGTGTGTAGGTGACAGGCTGCCCCGTTTGACTTAATCTATAAACAAATATAATTTAATAGAATAGTATAGAATAGAATAAAGTACATTTTTTTCCTGTTAACTACATTTTTGGTTAAAGATGATATGCAAATCATGCTTCACAACAGCTTGTGTCTGTGCATGCATGCGTGCGTGCTTGTGTGTGTGTGCATCTTTGCGCATGTGTCTGTGTGTGTGTGTGTGGTGTCCATTTTACTCCCGTTTCCCTACTGAAAATAGCAGCAGTGTTTCAGCACTGTTTCTCCGTCCACCTGTAGTGTGCCCTCTCCTCTGCAGGCAGGCTGTGTCCGCTGGACCATAGCAGAGGCAGTACCAGGTACACTGGAAATGGAGTGAAAGATAAAGTGAAGGGACTTCTGAGTGTGTGGGGTCGATTTCAGGGAAGGAGAAATGTCAAACTCTCGCTGAACGTAGAACTAGATAGAGCAGAAGGTAGAACATTAAATGTATCCTCATTTAGCTGTTAATCAGGCTTTCAGGTGTAATATACAGAAACCATAGGCTACTAAAATCACTTTGTTTGGCACCAAATGTGTCATGTTCCTGACCGGTTTTCTGTTATTTTGTATGTGTTAGTCGGTCAGGGCGTGAGTGAGGGTGGTCATTCTAAGGAGGAGACGTTAGCTGGGATTGACTATGGTGGGGTGGGGACCTCGCCCAGAGCCTGAGCCACCACCGTGGTCAGACGCCCACCCAGACCCTCCCCTAGACTTTTAGTGGTGCGTTCGGAGTACGCACCTTGAGGGGGGGGGGGGGGGGGGGGGTTATGCCACGTTCCTGACCGGTTTTCTGTTATTTTGTATGTGTTTGACGGTCAGGGCGTGAGTTTGGGTGGGTAGTCTATGTTATGTGTTTCTATGCTTGTTAAAGGGTGACCTGATATGGTTCTCAATTAGAGGCAGGTGGTTTTCATTTCCTCTGATTGAGAGCCATATTAAGGTAGGTGTTTTCACATTGATTGTTGTGGGTGGTTGTCTCCTGTGTCTGTGTTTGTCGCGCCATACGGGGCTGTTTCGGTTTGTTTGTCAGTTCGTTCTTTTGTGTAGTCATTTTTCCTGTTCGTGAGTTCTTCGTTTTATGTAAGTTCGCATGTCCAGGTCTGTCTACTCCGTTTTGTTATTTTGTTAGTTATTCAAGTTAGTTTGTTTTTTGTCTTGTTAAATAAATAAATGATGTCCTATTCCAACGCTGCATTTTGGTCGAATCCTTGCTCCTCCTCTTCGGATGAAGAGGAGGAGGAAATCCGTTACAAAATGTTCTTTTAAAACTAACAAAAACTAACAAAGTCACTCTGCATCCCAAATGGCACCCTATTCCCCACATAGTGCCCTACTTTTGACCACATCCAATGGGGCTCTGGTAAAAAGTTGTGCACTATATAGGGAAAAGACAGCCAGTTGAGACGCAAACTGAGAGAACTGGAAGGAAATCAATGTTGCTGATGTCTCTTCATGCCACTGAAGCACTTTACATCAGAGCTAATGTAAAATGCATGAGCTAGCCTGGCTGGAAGGATGTCTCAGGTGTCAGGCAGTAGGACTGGTTAAACACCAATAAAGAAGTGACATTTCACACGGAGAGAGCGAGAGAGAGGGAGAGAGAGAGAGAGACTCCTTTGTCTTCCTTTAGGGAGCTGGACAGGGCAACATTATTTGCAATGTGTTGATTTGTGATGAGCCTCAGCTTTCTTTCTTAATTTTATTGATCCCAGCTCCCACCACAAGCTGTATCAATGAGCCACGCAAGGATAAAAAGCCACTTGTGGGGGACACGGCCCTGTTGAGTCAGGTTGCACAGTCTCTCTCTCTCTCTCTCTCTCTCTCTGTCTCTCCGTCTCTCTGTCTCTCTCTGTCTCTCTGTCTCTCTGTCTCTCTCTGTCTCTCTGTCTCTCTGTCTCTCTGTCTCTCTCTCTCTCTGTCTCTCTCTCTCTCTGTCTCTCTCTCTCTGTCTCTCTCTCTCTCTGTCTCTGTCTCTCTCTCTCTCTCTGTCTCTGTCTCTGTCTCTCTCTCTCTCTCTCTGTCTCTCTCTCTCTCTCTCTCTCTCTGTCTCTCTCTCTCTCTCTCTCTCTCTCTCTCTCTCTCTCTCTCTGAGTTGTATAATTAGTTTGCTTCTTTGGGGAAAAAACGTTTTTGTAGGAATAAACAAAATATATAGCCTTTTGGCCAACAAGTCTATATGTTGCAGTGTGTGTATTTATGCATAAACTATTTAGTTACAAAGCATAGGCATTCACTAATAGCCCTAAATAGCCTCAAATAGCCTATAATAGCCTCATATACCCTAAATAGCCTCATATATGATTAGGAAAGGCTGATCAGAAAATAAAATGCAGCTCTGTCTGAACTGTGATAAATGGACAAAATATTAATTAGGTGCTTAGTTAATAACCCCTGAGGCATGCTGTTACATTAAAGGCCCACACAATGCTGGTGATTCTCTGATACACCTCGACGCAGACGACACCATTCTGTATACTTCTGGCCCCTCTTTGGACACTGTGTTAACTAACTTCCAGACGAGCTTCAATGCCATACAACTCTCCTTCCATGGCCTCCAACTGCTCTTAAATGCAAGTAAAACTAAATGCATGCTATTCAACCGATCACTGCCCGCACATCCAGCATCACTACTCTGGACGGCTCTGACTTAGAATACGTGGACAACTACAAATACCTTGGTGTCTGGTTAGACTGTAAACTCTCCTTCCAGACTCACATTAAGCATTTCCAATCCAAAATTAAATCTAGAATCGGCTTCCTATATCGCAACAAAGCATCCTTCACTCATGCTGCCAAACATACCCTCGTAAAACTGACCATCCTACCGATCCTCGACTTCGGTGATGTCATCTATAAAATAGCCTCCAACACTCTACTCAACAAACTGGATGCAGTCTATCACAGTGCCATCCGTTTTGTCATCAAAGCCCCATACACTACCCACCATTGCGACCTGTACACTCTCGTTGGTTGGCCCTCGCTTCATACTCGTCGCCAAACCCACTGGCTACAGGTTATCTACAAGTCTCTGCTAGGTAAAGCCCCGCCTTATCTCAGCTCACTGGTCACCATTGCAGCACACACTCGTAGCACGCGCTCCAGCAGGTAATTCTCACCGGTCACCTCCAAAGCCAATTCCTCCTTTGGTCGTCTTTCCTTCCAGTTCTCTGCTGCCAATGAATGGAACGAACTGCAAAAATCTCTGAAGCTGGAAACACTTATCTCCGTCACTAGCTTTAAGCACCAGCTGTCAGAGCAGCTCACAGATCACTGCACCTGTACATAGCCTATCTATAATTTAGCCCAAACAACTACCTCTTCCCCTACTGTATTTATTTATTTTGCTCCTTTGCACCCCATTATTTACATTTCTACTTTGCACATTCTTCTACTGCAAATCTACTATTCCAGTGTTTTACTTGCTATATTGTATTTATTTCGCCACCATGGGCTTTTTTTTTTGCCTTTACCTCCCTTTTCTCACCTCATTTGCTCACATTGTATATAGACTTATTTTTCTACTGTATTATTGACTGTATGTTTTGTTTATTCCATGTGTAACTCTGTGTTGTTGTATGTGTCGAATTGCTATGCTTTATCTTGGCCAGGTCGCAGTTGCAAATGAGAACTTGTTCTCAACTCGCCTACCTGGTTAAATAAAGGTGATATAAAATCAAATAAAAAATAAAACGGCAGCCCTGCCACTTGGTTTGCTATGGAAGCCTGCTGGGGAGTTGTCCTGACATCTAGTGGTGAATCTTTGCAACACATGCATTTTTGTGTAATGTGATATAAATGTAACATGCCATGGGTCGTAAAAAAAGGCAATAGGCACACCTGTAAAAAATAACTGAGAAAAACACCTGGTAAAAATGTGTCTAAACTCCACCTCCTCAATTATGGTGCAGTATTCATGTCATGTCATAGGTCTATTCTTCATTTGTATCTTTATTTGCATGTCATAGCTTTACATAGGTGACAGCAATGTATTTTAATAAATAAATATAACACTGTACAAGGTTTTGTAACCTTGAAATTTCCTTTCACTATTGACCCTTAGTGCAGTTTGCTTGCCGCTATGCACATGTGGCACGGTTAATGTGAAGTTTCGCCCCTCCATACTGAAGTCTATAACATTCCTGATTTGTCTGCTACGCGAAGGCGGAGTCTCCTAGTGTAGTAGACTAATATGTGTGCGCAACGCTGAATGGTAACCCCTGTGGCAACCTTGTGAACCAACAGTCTGTCCACAGCGCTGGGCTTCAGGATGTTCTTTTTTTCCGCTGATAACAGAGATTTTCTGAATTTAGGCTACCTGGCCTCTTCAGAGAAGGTCAGCATTTGCATATTAATTCATGTTAAGGTGAGATGTTAATACAACAACCCGTGGTGGATTGTTAGGCAGCATCCGATTATTGAATAGCATTTGTTGGCTGCAGCTGTATGCGACGGGAGACAACATGACAGAGGTGACTGCATCTCATCGCAGCATTTATTGATAGACCAAGGGGGACTGATGACAATAACCATTTCAGATAGTACTTAATTGTGCTCGTCTACAATTCATACATGTTGTCTACCTTGAGAAATGCGTGCTTGCAGAACGCAATAGCAGAAGATGGAACAACAATTACTTTTTTTCATATAGATCTCAGAAAGCTATAGCCTATGTGTATGCTTAGCATAAAGCAGGTCCCTCTTATTGGACGTCTCATTCACTAGTGCGTAAAATGGGTAACCGTTTTTCTAACATAGCTGCTTTTCAGTCCCTGCACATTGTAATGCTGGGTTTAGATTCTGCCGGTAAAACGACTGTCCTGTACCGCCTGAAATTCAACGAATTTGTGAACACTGTTCCCACAATCGGATTTAACACCGAGAGGATAAAACTGAGTAACGGTACCGCCAAAGGGATTAGTTGTCATTTTTGGGACGTCGGGGGACAGGAGAAGCTAAGACCGTTATGGAAATCGTACAGTAGGTGCACGGATGGCATTATTTACGTAGTGGACTCAGTGGACGTGGACAGACTAGAGGAAGCCAAAACAGAACTGCATAAGGTGACCAAATTCGCAGAAAACCAAGGGACTCCACTACTGGTGATAGCCAATAAGCAGGACTTGCCCAAGTCTCTACCTGTCCATGAGATTGAGAAGCAACTGGCACTGCATGAGCTCAGCCCTTCTACCACTTACCATGTCCAGCCTGCATGTGCCATCATAGGTGAAGGGCTTCATGAAGGCATGGATAAACTGTATGAAATGATTGTGAAACGAAGGAAATCATTGAAACAAAAGAAAATGAGATAAAAAGTCATTACTGTGAAGTTGACCGCTATCTTCTGAGCTGTACCATGACTTTTGCTATAGTCGGCATGTCAGGTGATTCTTGTTATGCAGACTGTTACACTTGCAGTGGTTTATTATGATACACGGTATAGCTTTGGAGTTATTGGTGAAGTTCGTCACTTTTAGCTGTGCTGTTACATTCAATCACACAGAGGAAGGAAAATAAAAGCTTGCTTCTTGCAATCAGAAATGTCCTTGGCAGGCTGGTGGTACCTGTTTGTTGCTGCGTCACAATATTTTCTTGTCAATACTTTTTTTCTCCTGAAGAGTGAATGGCCTACACAGCACTTTTTGACAGACTGGAGTAGCCCACATTATTTCCTGATTGGAATGAACGTCATTAATCAATATAAATGTGCTTATAATTTAATTTTTCCACTTTGCACGCTCTGTTTATGTTACTAACGGATTTTGAGAGAGACCGTCCATTTCGTTCTAACTGGGCAAACAGTGCTGTTTTATAGTAGAATACAATAGCCTATATTGGGTTGAAGGTGTCTTTCAAATAAAGGCTATTCATATTTTGCACGTTTCATCACAATATTATCTTGAACGTTTGTTTCATGACTGATGCCCATTCTACTTAATGCAGTGTCAATAAATGCCGATGAAGATTTGGTCTGAAGTGCATTACTGTGGCTTGGAAACACGATGACATTCCCGAAAGGAGGCTAATAATTAGTAGGACACGCGTTTGTCATTATTGTTATGTCGCCAGATTGACTTTAGATGCAGTATAACTTTAGCTAGCTAAGATTGAGGGGAGAGTGCAACATTTTTGCTAGCCAACATTAGCATTGTTAAGTTACCTATTTCTGACAAACTTTGCTATCTCACGGCAACATTGCCATCTCTCTCAAGTAAACCTGACGACATCATAATGATGGCAAAGTTGTTTTCCACTAATTATTTGTCTTTAGTAATATCATCGGATTTCCAGGCCACTATAGTGTAATTTTAATGAAACAGTCATTAGCCCACACTCAGAAAGTTTGAGACTGCAGTCCAAACACTTAAAAGACACACCCTCTTCACTTACTTTCGCCTTACAGGCTGACTACACCGCTCGCGTTCGTTGCAAAAATAAATGTAAAAATCTATATTATTCCATTATTGCACCCACACTGCTTGCGCACGCCAACGAGCATCTGCGTTGCCAAGGGCTAAAATAGAAGTCAGTTCTATTTGTGACACAGATCACGCTGCAAGTCCTGCCTCTCCCATCTCCTCATTGGTTTATAGAAGCAGGTACCCACGTGCCATCTCCTCATTGGTTATACTCCTCATTGGTTATATAAGACTTACGAGGTCAGTGGCGGTAATACACCTAATTTATGAAAGTTGCCAATCGCCATATAAAGTCCATAGAAGAAAAAGCCTCGAAGAAGGAGAGATGACTAGAAATGATTCGGTTGACCGGTTTATGTGTGGATTAATTGTCAGAGTAGAGGACCTTGTGCATTTCAGGTAAAATAACAACTCAATGTTTATATCCCAGGACAAATTAGCTAGCGACAGCAAGCTAGCTTAATAGGACAAATGAGCTAGCAAAATTAACATAAATGTTTAATGCTTTTCAACCTGTCCCCAAATTAATGTAATTTGTTCAGAGTTTGTTTTGATATTTCAACCTGTGTATCGTGATCGTGTTTGGTGTGGGGGGAAATTTATGCACGATGGCGCATGCACGCAGTCGGATTGGGTTCCGTGTTACATGCTGATGTAACAGTATAACTTTAGACCGTCCCCTCGCCCCGACACGGGCGCGAACCAGGAACCCTCTGCACACATCAACAACTGACACCCACAAAGCGTCGTTACCCTTTGCTCCACAAAGGCCGCGGCCCTTGCAGAGCAAGGGGAAACACTACTTCTAGGTTTCAGAGCAAGTGACGTAACTGATTGAAACGCTATTAGCGCGTACCCGCTAACTAGCTAGCCATTTCACATCCGTTACACTGACCACACGACTCGCGTTGCGTACGCGAGAGTTGCAAGATAAATTTAAACATACAGTTGAAGTCGGACGTTACATACACATTATATAAATACATTTAAACTCAGTTTATCACAATTCCTGACATTTAATCCTAGTAAACATTCCCTGTTTTAGGTCAGTTAGGATCACCACTTTATTTTAAGAATGTGAAATGTCAGGATAATAGTAGAGAGTGATTTATTTCAGCTTTTATTTATTTCATCACATTCCCAGTGGGTCAGAAGTTTACATACACTCAATTAGTATTTGGTAGCATTGCCTTTAAATTGTTTAAC
Source organism: Salvelinus fontinalis (assembly GCF_029448725.1). NCBI lineage: Eukaryota > Metazoa > Chordata > Actinopteri > Salmoniformes > Salmonidae > Salvelinus > Salvelinus fontinalis. The sequence continues at coordinate 16,131,537 of NC_074705.1, forward strand.
TTGGGTCAAACATTTCGGGTAGCCTTCCACAAGCTTCCCACAATAAGTTGGGTGAACTGTGGCCCATTCCTCCTGACAGAGCTGGTGTAACTGAGTCAGGTTTGTAGGCCTCCTTGCTCGCACACGCTTTTTCAGTTCTGCCCACACATTTTCTGTAGGATTGAGGTCAGGGCTTTGTGATGGCCACTCGAATACCTTGACTTTGTTGTCTTTAAGCCATTTTTCCACAACTTTGGAAGTATGCTTGGAACTATGGAAGTATGCATTGTCCATTTGGAAGACCCATTTGCGACCAAGCTTTAACTTCCTGACTGATGTCTTGAGATGTTGCTTTAATATATCTACATTGTTTTCCTGCCTTATGATGCCATCTATTTTGTGAAGTGCACCAGTCCCTCTTGCAGCAAAGCACCCCCACAACATGATGCTGCCACCCCCGTGCTTCACGGTTGGGATGGTGTTCTTCGGCTTGCAAGCATCCCCCTTTTTCCTCCAAACATAACGATGGTCATTATGGCCAAACAGTTCTATTTTTGTTTCATCAGACCAGAGGACATTTCTCCAAAAAGTACAATCTTTGTCCCCATGTGCAGTTGCAACCGTAGTCTGGCTTTTTTATGGCTGTTTTGGAGCAGTGGTTTCTTCCTTGCTGAGCGGCCTTTCAGGTTATGTCGATATAGGACTCGTTTTACTGTGGATATAGATACTTTTGTACCTGTTTCCTACAGCATCTTCACAAGGTCCTTTGCTGTTGTTCTGGGATTCATTTGCCCTTTTCGCACCAAAGTACGTTCATCTCTAGGGGACAGAACGCGTCTCCTTCCTGAGCGGTATGATGGCTGTGTGGTCCCATGTGTTTTCACATAATGATTGTGTTTTCATATATGCCCTACAGTCAATTTTGAGTGCATGTCTACTTATATTAAATATAAAATTATTAATATACGCCTACTGTATGATAGCTAGCAAATTAATAGCTAACTAATGTTAGCCTGCCTATTGTAGCTGGAACTTCTGAAGAAGGTAAATGTTTTATTTCTACAATTTCTAAAAGATAACCAAACAAAACATATTTACTTTTTACGAGACGTGCTTGTGCCGTCATGTGCATTAGTAGCACAATTTCAAACTTATTTGCATTCATTTCTACTTACACTTGTATGTTGACTTCTCCATTGATGTTGTTTTTAAGTTTTCGTTGACTTTTCTTAGCAGATGTGCAATCGTCGCGAATTGAAATATGGTTTCAGGCCCCGGTGTGAACATAATTGTACACTCGCAAAGCCGACTAAAAATGAGGGCTGAGGGGCTTACGTTGCAAACTTCCCTTGCTTGGCTAATCATTTGGACCGCCCTCCAAGATGGCGACAGGGATTCCCCCAAGGGCATAAGGCAAGTGGACGAGCGTGTGTCTTTTAAGTGTTGGGACCGCAACCTATGTGTTCTCACTTCAATAGCATGATACTCAGCCTGTTCTAGTTGCTACTTCCTCATTTACATTGGTAGTAGTTAAATAAAGGTTAAAAAAACGATATATATATAATAATTATTGGTAGAATAATAACTAGCCAACAATAGAAAAACCAAACTGTATGTACGGTAGGACACATTCATATTTTTTTCGAAATTAAAATGTTGGTTAACAAAACTCGTACACTTTTATTTACTTCTCTGAGAGGTATTGACACTTAATGGTATGTTTGTAAGTGTGTTTGATTTGATTTGACTGTGTAATTTAAACGTGGAGATTGTTGGCTGATTGTCCAATGCAGATAGATTTGCATTGAAACTGTTCTTTTTCTGAGTATATCTATACAACTGTGTTGTGACAGGATGTTTTTTTAGTAGTAGGTAGAATATTTAAAAAGTGAAGAGGTATACAAAATACATCATTCATTCTTACATTTTAAAACTGCTTATACAGTGTGACAAAAAATGTGTGCGCACAGTCACATCTCAGGTACAGAGGCTAATGGACTTAGGCAGATCATTTTTTAAATTTGACCTTTATTTAACTAGGCAAGTCAGTTAAGAACAAATTCTTATTTACAATGACGGCCTACACCGGCCAAAACCGGACGACGCTGGGCCAATTGTACACCGCCCTATGGGACTCCCAATCACGGCCGGTTGTGATACAGCCTGGATTCAAACCAGGGTGTCTGTAGTGATGCCTCTAGCACTGCGATGCAGTGCATTAGACCGCTGTGCCACTCAGGAGCCGGTGCTGGTGGGATGTCCCAGACCAGTTCATGCTAACCAACCACACATTTAACTTTCAAAGAAAGGGGCGTTTAAAAGGAGGGACACAAAAATATATCACACCGTGATTTTTGTATTTATTATTTTCAGTATTATACAATAAACCGAATAGTAAAGTATTAATTATTAATAGATTGCAATGGACTCTGGTTTTAGGCATAACTGGTAAATTAAACAAAAAATGGCAAAGAACAGTAGTAGTTTAACAGTAAATTACTGTAAAGACTTGCTGTATTTCGAATGGTCCTGTAATTTCACTCCACAGAATACAGTACCCTACTGTATTTTTGGAGCACCTAAAACCTTTTGTCTCATTAACATATTTTGAGGCGTGCCTTGTAAGAGGGTGCATGTATTGCACCCGTTAGTGAGAGTGATGTACCCATTTCATTGATGTGTGGTACTGTAGTAGTGTACCAACAATTACATGTGTATAGGGGACAGATTGGAGTGTCAGTAAGTAATGATTGAGTATTTGCCATGTCCTTTGGTCTGTTTTGCACTGTAGTCATTGCTAGTTTGGAAGCCTTTGATAAGGCCTCTAAAAATGCAAGTGATATAAAAGACCAGATATTCATAAATATTTTATATACAGTGGGGAGAACAAGTATTAGATACACTGCCGATTTTGCAGGTTTTCCTACTTACAAAGCATGTAGAGGTCTGTAATTTTTATCATAGGTACACTTCAACTGTGAGAGACGGAATCTAAAACAAAAATCCATAAAATCACATTGTATGATTTTTAAGTAATTCATTTGCATTTTATTGTATTGTGTTTGTATTTCATCTCCAAGTGTCTGTCCTCACAATTATCAGTACCATTATCCTCACAAGGTGAGGTATTGAAAGGTATTGAAAACAGGGTTGTCAATAAATTTAACCCGTATGAAATAAATAATACAACTACTGAGCTATATTGTGTGCTTAAAAAAAGGGGGAAACTATATTTTTTTATACTAATTATTTTATTGCTGAGAGAAAGAGATTTTTTTAACAGGTAATAAAAAAAATCTTGAAAGATAACGGTTAAATTTACTGGCACCCCTGTTTTCAATATCTTTCAATACCTCACCTTGTGAGGATAATGGCACTGAGCCTTTTTCTAAAATGTTTTATTTGAAGACATTGGGAGGGATCTTCGACCATTCCTCCATACATAAACTTTCCAGATTCTTGATATCCTTCATCGTCGCTGTCTGATGAAAACCTTGTAACTCAATTTGTGCAAAATGTTGCATGTATTGAAAGCAGTAACTCTCCTCAATGTACTTGGATCATTTCATGACTCTAGGAACAAGACAATGTATGCAAAATAGCTTCTGCAGTTTGGTCATTTTAGATTTGTTAATGGTAAAATGTGTCCGTTTTTTCAATTTCCTGAAAAGTTTCTGTTTTGGAGATGAGGTTTTCATCAGACAGAGACGATATTTTATATCGTTCGACTTACAACCCACCACTGGTGTGCGTGGCCAAAGAGCTCTATTTTCATGTCATCTAATGTAAATGCCTGGAGTTTGCTAAACGACACTTGCACTTGGATTGGAACCTATGCTGTGGTCAGAGGACATGAAAATAGAGCTCTTTGGTCATGAACCCCAGTGGTGGGTTTGGCGTTGAAAGAAATAGGCATATGCAGAAAATAACCCTATCCCTACTGTAAAATATGGTGGTGGATCTTTGATATTATAGGGCTGTTTTGCCTCCACTGGTCCTGGTGCCTTCGTTAAGGTCAATGACATCATGAACTTTACCAAGTACCATGACATTCTAGCTAAAAACCTGGTTTCCTCTGCCAGGAGGCTGACACTTGGATCTTCCAGCAAGATAATAACCCCAAACACACATCAAAATCTACAAAGAAATGGTTAATTGACCACAAAATCAACATTTTGCAATGGCCATCTCAGTCTGCAGACTTGAACCCCATTGAAAACATGTGGTTTGAATTGAAAAGGACAGTCCATAAGCGCAGACGAAAGGATATCAAGGATCTGGAAAGATTCTGTATGGAGGAATGGTCTCAGAAAAACAAGGGATCCAATCATTTCGACCCCCATTCTTCTAAAGATTTTTTTTATTACTCGTTATACAACATCTCTTTCTCTGAGCAATTGTATTAATATAGTAAAAAAAAAAATGCATTAAATAAAGCTGAGTATTTGTATTATTTATTTTATACAGTCTTTTTTGCTCATCTTTATCAAGGGATCCAATAAGTCCGTATATACAGTGCATTCGGAAAGTATTCAGACCCGTTGACCTTTTCCACATTTTGTTGTTACAGCCTTATTCTAAAATGGATTCAAAAAAATTATTAAAAATCCTCATCAATCTACACATAATAACCCATGAGGACAAAGCCAAAACAGGTTTTTATTTAAAAAAATATGCTAATATATACAAATTAAAACTGAAATACCTTATTTATATAAGTATTCAGACCCTTTGCTATGACACTCAAAACTGAGGTCAGATGCATCCTGTTTCCATTGATCATCCTTGAGATGTTTCTACAACTTGACTGGAGTCCACCTGTGGTAAATTAAATTGATTGGACATGATTTGGAAAGGCACACACCTGTTTATATAAGGTCCCACAGTTGACAGTCCATGTCAGATTGAAAACCAAGCCAAGAGGTAAAATAAATTATCTGTAGAGCTCCTATACAGGAACGTGTTGAGACACAGATTGGGGAAGGGTAACAAAACATGTCTGCAGCAAATGAAGGTCCCCAAGAACACAGTGGCCTCCATCATTCTTAAATGGAAGAAGTTTGGAACCCCAATGACTCTTGGCCGCCCGGCCAAACTGAGCAATCTGGGGAGAAGGGCCTTGGTCAGGGAGGTGACCAAGAACTCGATGTTCACTCTGACAGAGCTCCAGAGTTCCTCTGTGGAGATGGGAGAACCTTCCAGAAGGACAACCATCTTTGCAGCACTCTACCAATCAGGCTGTTATTGTAGAGTGGCCAGACGGAAGCCACTCCTCAGTAAAAATGCACATGACAGCGCGCTTGGAGTTTGCCAAATGGCTCCTTAAGGCCTCTCAGACCATGAGAAACAAGATTCACTTTGGCCTAAATGCCAAGCGTCATGTCTGGATGAAACCTGGCACCATCCCTACAGTGAAGCATGGTGGTGGCAGCATCATGCTGTGGGTATGTTTTTCAGCGGCAGGGACTCTGAGACTAGTCCCGATCGAGGGAAAGATTAACGGAGCAAAGTACAGAGAGATCCTTGATAAAAACCTGTTCCAGAGCGCTCAGCCCCTCAGACTGGGTCTAAGGTTCACCTTCCAACAGGACAACGACCCTAAGCACGTGCCAAGACAATGCAGGAGTGGCTTCGGTACAAGTCTCTGAATGTCCTTGAGTGGCCCAGCCAGAGCCAGGACCTGAACGCAATCGAACATCTCTGGACAGACGTGAAAATAGCTGTGCAGCGACACTCCCCATCCAACCTGACAGAGCTTGAGAGGATCTGCAGAGAAGAATGGGAGAAACTCCCCAAATACAGGTGTGTCAAGCTTGTAGTGTCATACCCAAGAAGACTTGAGGCTGTAATCACTGCCAGAGGTGTTTCAACAAAGTACTGAGTAAAGGGTCTGAATACTTATGTAAATGTAATATTTTATACATATTTTATTCTTCTAAATTTGCAAACAAAAATAAAAACCAGTTTTTGCCTTGTCATTATGGGATTTTGTGTTTAGATTGATGAGGGAAAAAAACGATTTAATCCATTTTAGAATTATGCTGTAACCTAACAAAATGTGGAAAAAGTCAAGGGGTCTTACTTTCCGAAGGCACTACATAGTATATACACTGAGTGCACAAAACATTAGGAACACCTGCTCTTTCCATGACAGACTGACCAGGTGAACCCAGGTGGAAGCTATGACCCATTATTGATGTCACTTGTTAAATCCACAGGTTAGAGAAGCTTTGAGACAATTGAGACATGCATTGTATATGTGTGCCATTCAGAGTGTGAATGGGCAAGACTACATTTTTAAGTGTCTTTGGTAGTACGTGCCCGGCGCACCGGTTTGAGTGTTTCAACAACTGCAACGCTGCTGGGTTTCCCGCGTGTATCAAGAATGGTCTACCAGCCATTGGAGTAAAAGCTCTGACGAAGGCCTTGAGGCCGATACGTAAAGCTTAATAATAAAGAGCAGTGATACAAGCAAGAGCAGTGTGCGGGTTTCTTCTTTTTTCTTAAACATTGGAGTTAACATGGGCCAGCATCCCTGTGGAACGCTTTCGACACCTTGTAAAGTCCATGCCCCAACGAATTGAGGCTGTTGTGAGGGCAAAAAGGGTGCAACTCAATATTAGGAAGGTGTTCCTAATGTTTTGTACACTCAGTGTATATAAAATAAGATAGTACTTTATTAATCCCCCAGAGGAGAAATTTGATTGCACCAGCCAACACATAGAGTACATCACCAATAAACACACAATTAAAACACAACAAGGAAACACAGACACTAATAGCAGCACACCATCAATGAATATAAAAACAAAGAATTAATGTAAAAAGTCTCATGGCATAACGTAAAAATGATCTACAGTATTTTGGACCTAGGTAAAATGAATCTGTCTGATATCGCACTGCGATGCTCCAAGCAGATACTGTCGGGTGGGTGGCCAGTGTTGACCTCTATACTCAAATCAAATGAAATTATAATTTGTCACATGCACTGAATACAACAGTGAAATGCTTGCTTACAAGCCCTTAACCAACAATGAAAAATACTTTTTTTAATTACAGGAGGGAGGGACAATTCAAACAGTCTGGGTAGCCATTTGATTAGATGTTAAGTAGTCTTATGGCTTCGGGGTAGAAGCTGTTTGGAAGCCGTGCAGTAGCAGAGAGAACACTATGACTAGGGTGGCTGGAGACAATTTTTCGGGCCTTCCTCTGACACCGCCTGGTATAGAGGTCCTGGATGGCAGGAAGCTTGGCCCCAGTGATGTACGCACTACCCTCTGTGGTGCCTTGTGGTCGGAGGCTGAGCAGTTGCCATACCAGGCAGTGATGCAACCAGTCAAGATGCTCTCGATGGTGCAGCTGTAGAACCTTTTGAGGATCTGAGGACCCATGCCAAATCTTTTCAGTCTCCTGAGGGGGAATAGGTTTTGTCGTGCCCTCTTCACGACTGTCTTGATGGGCTTGGACCATGTTAGTTTGTTGGTGATATGGACACCAAGGAACTTGAAGCTCTCAACCTGCTCTACTACAGCCCCGTCGATGAGAATGGGGACGTGCTCGGTCCTCCTTTTCCTGTAATCCACAATCCTCTCCTTAGTCTTGATCAAATTGAGGGAGAGGTTGTTGTACTGGCTAGACACGCCCTCCCTATAGGCTGTCTCGTCATTGTTGGTGATCAGGCCTACCACTGTTGTGTCGTCAGCAAACTTGATGATGGTGTTGGAGTCGTGCCTGGCCGTGCAGTCATGAGTGAACAGGGAGTACAGGAGGGGACGGAGCACGCCCCCCCCCCTGAGGTGCCCCCGTGTTGAGGACCAACGTGGCGGATGTGTTGTTACCTACCCTTACCACCTGGGGGCGGCCCATTAGGAAGTCCAGGATCCAGTTGCAGAGGGAGGTGTTTAGTCCCAGGGTCCTTAGCTTAGTGATGAGCTTTGAGGGCACTATGGTGTTGAACCCTGAGCTGTAGTCAATGAATTGCACTCACACATATGTGTTCCTTTTGTCCAGGTGTGAAAGGGCAGTGTGGAGTGCAATAGAGATTGCATCATCTGTGGATCTGTTTGGGCGGTATGCAAATTGGAGTGGGTCTAGGGTTTCTGCGATAATGGTTTTGATGTGAGCCATGACCAGCCTTTCAAAGCACTTCATGGCTACCGACTTGAGTGCTACGGGTCGGTAGTCATTTAGGCAGATTACCTTAGTGTTCTTGGGCACAGGGACTATGGTGGTCTGCTTGAAACGTGTTGGTATTACAGACTCGGACAGGTAGAGATTGATAATGTCAGTGAAGACACTTGCCAGTTGGTCAGCGCATGCTCGGAGAACACGTCCTGGTAATCCATCTGGCCCTGCAGCCTTGTGAATGTTGACCTGTTTAAAGGTCTTACTCACATCGGCTGCGGAGAGCGTGATCACACAGTCGTCCGGAACAGCTGATCCTCTCATGCATGTTTCAGTGTTACTTGCCTCGAAGCGAGCATAGATGTAATTTAGCTTGTCTGGTAGGCTCGTGTCGCTCTCGGCTGTGCTTCCCTTTGTAGTGTGTAATAGTTTGCAAGCCCTGCCACATCCGACGATCGTCGGAGCCGGTGTAGTACGATTCGATCTTAGTGCTGTATCGACGCTTTGCCTGAGCTTCTTGAGGATCCGATTATCCAGGATGGGCTCTAGATTTTCCTGGTGGGTGCCGATGATAGATCCAGCCTTCTTGATGATTTTGTTCAGCTTGTTGGCATCATCCCTTGGGAGGTTTTGTCATTTTAGTGCACCTTTTAATGAATCACATTGTCTGAAATCGTTGAAAATATACTGAAAACATAAAAAATATACAAAGCCATGTAAAAACAAGTTGACATTGAGGTTAAAGAAAGTATGCTTCCTCAATTTACAAAATGTTGCCAATCGTTACTTCAGACAAAGTCAAGACATCAACATTCTTGTAAAAAGATGTTGTATAAAAAATCTTAAATTACAACTAACTTTGAGCAAATTCTGAATTTGCAAATAATCGCGATTAATCACAGCAAATCCTGCAATTAACTTAATATTTGTATGCTGTAATATGAAAACACATTAGCTAGCAGCAAACAATGCTTAAACCAATCCCAAGTAATTACTGTAAAATACCTTTTTTACAGTAACTTACAGCCAACTGGCTGGGTGTAAGTTACCGTAAAATGAACAGGACATTTTGTCACGCCCTGACCGTAGAGAGCTTTTTACGTCTCTATTTTGGTTTGGTCAGGGTGTGATTTGGGTGGGCATTCTATGTTCCTTTTTCTATGATTTGTATTTTTGTGTGTTTGGCCGGGGGTGGTTCTCAATCAGAGGCAGCTGGCTATCATTGTCTCTGATTGAGAACCATACTTAGGTTGCCTTTTCCCACCTGTATTGGTGGATAGTTGTCTATGTGTTGTTGCCTGTCAGCACTCATTTTTGTATAGCTTCACGGTTCATTTGTTATTTTGTTAGTTTGTTTAGTGTTCGTTCTTTAATAAATTAGTATGTACGCATCCCACGCTGCGCCTTGGTCTCCTCTCTTTGATGGCCATGACAGAACTACCCACCACCAAAAGACCAAGCAGCGTGGTAAGAGGGAGCAGCGTTTTTTGGAGAGTTGGACATGGGAGGAAATCCTGGACGGCAAGGGACCCTGGGCACAGACGGGGGACTATTGCCGTCCTAAAGAGGAGCTGGAAGCAGCTAAGGCGGAGCGGCGACGCTACGAGGAGTTGGCTCAAAGAGGCGTGCACGAGAGGCAGCCCCAGATTTTTTTGGGGGGGTGGCACACAGGGAGTGTGGCAGAGTCAGGTTGGAGACCTGAGCCAACTCCCCGTGCTTACCATGGCGAGCATGTGACTGGTCAGGCCCCGTGCTACGGGGTGATGCGCACGGTGTCCCCAGTGCGTACTCATAGCCCGGTGCGCTATATTCCAGCTCCTCGCATCGGCCGGGCTAGAGTGGGCACCCAGCCAGGACGGGGGGTGCCGGCTCAGCGCATCTGGTCTCCAGTGCGTCTCCTCGGACCGGGTTATCCTGCGCCAGCTCTACGCACGGTGTCCCCGGTTCGCCAGCACAGCCCAGTGCGGCCTGTTCCAGCTCCCAGCACTTGCCGGGCTACAGGGGGTATCCAGCCAGGACGAGTTGTGCTAGCTCTGCGCTCCAGGCCTCCGGTTTGTCTCCTCAGCCTGGTGAGTCCTGTGCCTGCGCCCAGCCCGGAGCCTCCAGAGACGGCCTCCAGCTCGGAGCCTCCAGAGACGGCCTCCAGCCCGGAGCCTCCAGAGACGCCCTTCGGTCCGGAGCCTCCAGCGGCGCCCTTTAGTACAGAGCTTCCAGAGGTGACCTTTAGTACGGAGCTTCCAGAGGCGCCCTTCAGTACGGAGCTTCCAGAGGCGCCCTTCAGTCCGGAGCTTCCAGAGACGCCCTCCAGTCCGGGGCTCCCAACAAGGGTCCTCAGCCCGGGGCCCACTACAAGGGTGCCCAGTCTGGGGTCGGCGGTGAGGGTCCCCGCTCTAGAGGCACCACCTAAGTGGGCCAAGCCAGAGGTGGAGCGGGGTCTACGTCCCGCACCAGAGCCGCCACAGCGGTGAAACGCCCACCCAGACCCTCCCCTATTGGTTCAGGTTTTGCGGCCAGAGTCCGCACCTTTGGGGGGGGGGGGGGGGTACTGTCACACCCTGACCGTAGAGAGCTTTTTATGCCTCTATTTTGGTTTGGTTAGGGTGTGATTTGGGTGGGCATTCTATGCTCCTTTTTCTATGATTTGTATTTCTGTGTGTTTGGCCGGGTGTGGTTCTCAATCAGAGGCAGCTGGCTATTGTTGTCTCTGATTGAGAACCATACTTAGGTTGCCTTTTCCCACCTGTATTGGTGGGTAGTTGTCTATGTGTTGTTGCCTGTCAGCACTCATTTTTGTATAGCTTCACGTTTCGTTTGTTATTTTGTTAGTTTGTTTAGTGTTCGTTCTTTAATAAATTAGTATGTACGCATCCCACGCTGCGCCTTGGTCTCCTCTCTTTGACGGCCGTGACACATTTTTGTACTGTGCAGGTTGCAAAGGGAGGTAATATAGCTTTCTTAACCTGACTTAGTTGACAATATTATGTGTTCTTTTGAAAACCAAAGAGATATTGTTTACTTTGCCATTATATACTTCAAGATTACAGTCACAGTGATATCCACTATTATTGTGGTGGTAATGCAATGTCTTGCACAAACAGCATTTAAAACCCCTCTTGTCATCTTCAAATTTCATATATACATCTGGGTTGTGAAGCTGTTGTTTACAATGGGTTATTAAGTTTCTAGATTGAAATACCAATGTAATAACATGTTATCCTTCATAATCATGCATGCCAATTGAAAAACACAATGCTTGTCATTTGGCATAGCAATCACAATAAATATATTTAAAACTATGTACAACCATAACATTAGTGCACTAAATGCTTATTCCTCCTGGACTGTAGCTATTGGGTTACAGTCTAAAGTAAGACACCACAGCCAATTAAATACAACATGAAAGGGAATTCTGGATTGGAGTGGTTCCTCTAGGATAAACTACTGTAGGATACCAGGGTTGAGTCCCAAATAGCTCCCTATTGCCTATTTAGTGCACTACTTTTGACTAGGAGCTATAGGGCTCTGGTTAGAAGTAGTGCACTATATAGGGAATAGGGTGCCATTTGGGACCCCACCCCAGCTAGGGATTGGACTCAGGCACTCATTCTAACTTCCTGAAATATTCAGGAGCTATCTCTTCCCTCACATTCCATCACACAACTTTGCTACACTCCTACCTGAGTGAGAGGGGTGTGAAGGCAGCCATCTAGTGCACATCTAGTGCACATTTTTACACACTTTCTCTCTCTCTCTCTTGCTCTCGCTCTCTCCTCTCTCTCTCCCACAAACTCGTCCTGAAGTGCACACACTCTGCTCCTGTCTCCTCTCACATCCTTTCACCTGTCATCCATACTCTCTTCACTGCCTCTCACAGAGGCTTTTAACTCTCATCTCCTAACACACACACACACAGACTCCATCCTCCATCCCGGCCGTGCCATGTCAGTGAACACGTATCTATGGGGGCATGTAGAGGAGATGCACTCACTTTCAGGAGTGAAGAGTGAAAGGCCCCAGAGGTATGTCTGCAGGGAGAGTGTTGTTATTCTGCTATAAGGAGCCTGTTAGATGTTGGAGTTGAGTACTAGTTTCTGCCCTCGATGCCCTTTTTTCTCTTCTTCTACTTCTTCATCTTTAACTGCATTTCTCAGTAGATATAAATAGCTTGATTTCTCTAATAGGTCTACATCAGGTGGTAAGTATTTCTAGTGACTCCATAGGAGTATAATTGCATATACTTTATGTTTCTCTATATAGTCAAGTACATGGCTGGTAAAAAGTGGCCATTTATTAAACCGCCTCCTCAGGTAGCTCCAGTGAGAGTCACAAAAACGAATGTTAAAACATTTCCTCACCTATTTCTCACTGACTCAAGCAGCGACAGACAGGGGAGCTACAGAAAAAGATCATTCCAATTGACTGTGTTATTTTGTTGCCCTAGTTTTCCCTGCGTCATTTCCCGCCCACTCGCATATAAAACTCTTGATGTTTTGCTGTTTCTCTCACTCATTTATTCCTAACCTACTGTAAAATACAGACCTACTTAGCCACTTTTATATACTGTACTCTCTCTTTTGTTTATCCATCCAGGTCTTAAATATTGAATAATCTTGCTTTTTCAGCCACCTCTTCTTATGGATTATGTCGGTGGTCATGAATGAATGTGGGGATATTTAAATCTCTCAGTTTTTTTTCTTCTTCAGTAGATTAATCCATTGACTTTCATCTCCAGCGACATCAGCTGAGCTCGTTCCGAAAAGAGAAGAGAGACTGTGCTTTTTTCCCCCCACTGAGCTTGAGGCTGCTTTATTCTCCGCAAACAAGGATGATAGGGATGGGAATGTGCTTAAGCCTCTCCTTTTCATGTGGTTCAGTGACTAGGAAGGCATCATAATGGTATAGAGTAACGAGCAGATTGCACACATTCTGTCAGGCCATCATTCAGTGACCGTGTGCAAGCTTCACTGTCACTCGGAGAACACGACGGCCGTTTTGACATGCAGGTTGTACATGTTTAGTCAGGACATGTTTTTTTTTATGTGAACATGTGCAGGCTTTATAGTCACTTGGACTACACATGTGTTGTCCATCTCGGGACCTGATCATGCCGTTATTCCTCTGTTCAAATAGAACACTACTCTCTTCCCCCTCATTCCGCTCCTCTTTTATCTCTCAAACCATAAAGTCTTCATCTTCACATTAGACATGAATCCTTTGCTGATCAACGTGTAAGGAAAAGAGCCAGAGGAGACACTTGGACTCTGTCAAAGAGCCATTGACTTGGTTGACTTGTTATAACCCTTTATAGACTACATACTAATTAAGGACCCTAAGGGCCCTAAAGCTCGTGACTATTCCGACCCTCGTTCTTTTGAGAATTTGCATAAAAGAATGTAAAAGTCCTTTCAATATGTTTTATTGTGTATTTTTCCGTGTTACGTAAGTTCCATTACCGGTCTGGGATTTTCCCATGTTCGCCAGAGGGTTTCAGACGGATACACCATTGAGAGATGAGGAAAGTATAGCCTGAAATCCCATTTGCCATTTGGACAGGATAGAAATCAACTGCAGTGTTATGTAAGCGAAGTACATTTTGAGTAACTGCCTTGTGACAAACCCTAAGCATGTGACATAGCAACAAACAGGGTCTTTAAGGGCAGTTGTTATGAACCAAGAGTTCATAGGGAGACATAAAAGGTTCTACAGGTTTATAGAGGGTCATAGAGGTGAGCATTGAATGGACAAACAATAACTGAGATTTCCTCCTTCATAAACAATTGCATGACATTAGACGGCCATTTGATGAAGCATGTTTCGAAGGGGGACAGAAGCATGCTAGAATTATATTCCAAAACACTTTTACGAGTTTTAACATAGTAAACAAGCTGTAACAACTCAAGTCTGAGAGAAGGAGTATGATCTATGGCCAGTTCTCTGTCGAATTCCCCACAACAGCTCAACAGATTATAGAGAGGAGAGGGAGAGACTTAATGGCATCTGTCTGTGGAGGCTCAGTCAGACTGAATCCAAACCCTGGCTGTCTCTCTCTGAAGTGTGGGTTAACACAAAGAGAAGAAAGACCACTTTTATGTGGAGCTACTGTCTGCTTTGACAGCCACGGTAGGTTACATATGCAAGAGAAGTGAGGAAAGACTGTTGAAGTGAGGAAAGACAAAGATTCTCACGGCTTTCTGATGAAGCCTCATCTTGCCCATGCACTTCAGAGCATACTATGGCATAACAGTGTTCCAAGTGCAGGAACAAAAAAATCACTAAAGAGGTCACACTCATGTTTATTTATTTTATTTTGATTTAACCTTCATTTAACTAGGCAAGTCAGTTAAGAACAAATTCTTATTTTACAATGACGGCCTACCACGGCCAACCCCTCCCCTAACCCGGAAGACGCTGGGCCAATTGTGTGCCGCTCTATGGGACATCCGATCACGGCCGATTCTGATACAGCCCGGGATCGAACCAGGGTCTGTTGAACATCACAGTAGGCTCTGGTGGCAATCACTCTGATTAATATTCTCATCTATAATTCTGTTGAAGACAAGATGAATCAGAGTTCAGACGCAGGGTAACTCGCTGCCAGTGTGTTTCTCGTTTCTCTGTTGATCCTCTCTGAGAAGCAGCAGTTGTGGGGAGTTTAGATTGCTGGGGAGATGGAGTAGCACAGAGAGAGATGCGTCAGAGAGAGAGAGAGACAGACAGACAGAGAGACAGAGAGAGAGTGCGAGAGAGAGAAAGAGCAAGACAGACAGACAGAGAGAGAGGGAGAGATTGACAGAGAGAGAGCGTGAGAGAGAGAGAGAGAGAGCGCGTGAGACAGCCAGAGAGAGAGAGGGACAGAGAGACAGCCAGAAAGAAAGAGAGACAGGGCCTCATTTGCATTCTATCCGGAGCTATGAAAATGTCTCATTATCATTTTAATTATTAGCGTAGCAGAGACAGAGATGGGAATGGAGACGGAGACGATCCTTCACAGAGCCTTTAATTAGGTGGTAGTGGTGAAGGCTGCAAATCCTCTTCTCAGAGGCAGGGAATAAAAACATGTGAGATGGGAGAGCGAGAATAACAAGCTAAAAAGTGACTGAAGAATCAGTGATGAAGTCCATGTGATCTCCAAGTCAATGTGTACTCTTCTCTGTTGTGAAAGTTCTGTCTTGTGATGTATCAGATATACAATTGCACATGCTTTACAGACCTGGCCCAACAAGTATCTTAGCATTAGCATAAATTGTCAGATTTAACGTCAAAGCCGCAGAAGTGTCAAACTCAATTCCAGGAAGGCCGTGTGTATGCTGGTTTTTATAATTTATTTTCAATTTGGGTCCAAATAAGACCTAAACAACCAGGTGAGGGGAGTTCCTAATTAATCAATTACCTTAGTTGATCAGTCACATACAAGGAAGGAGCAAAAACCCGCAGACACCCAGCCTTTGAGGACTGGAGTTTGACATGTGTTCTTGGCCAATGTCATCTGGTTGAAATGTGCTGATACCACATGTTGTTATCTCCATGTTTTTGTAGTATGGCCCCTTTAGCTATTTGTGACTGGTGCATTTTAGATGTTTTAGTTATGCAGGATCTGCCGTTTACAGAAAACGGAAACAAGAGAGACCTCGTTTGAGTACCAAATGGCACCCTATTCCCTATATTCCCTATATATTCCCACTTTTGGGCTCTGAACAAAAGTAGGAATAGGGTGCCATATGGGACTCAGTCCTCCTCTGCAGCTGTTATTCTCTGACATCTAGATATTCCATGGTTAGTGTCAGTTCCGGGTTATCATTTTCCTATGTAGCCACTACATTTAAGCAGTACGAGCAGCACCAAGGTCTAATAGCATAAGGCAACATTCATGAATCCGACTCAAACTGATGCCACGCTGCCTCAAGACACTCATTCTGTGCATACATGCATCGTGATATGCATAGTGGTTTCGGATCTTTGATTCACTGCCACAAATTCACCCATCAATCTCGCTGCATATGGGAGTGGATGCAGTAAGAGTCCTGAGGAGAGGAGAGACTCCTAACTCTCCTTTACAGGATGCCATCAATCTTACTCACAACACAGGCATTACTAAGTCCTTTCAGGACCCATTCTGTAAAGGGCAGGCTGAGTTAAATAAGGTAAGAGAGAGAAAGAAATCCATTGTCAACACTTTCTCCCCCCCCCCCAACAGTCCTGTCACGTCATGAGTGTATATGATATGATCAGATATTTGTTTGGGATTGGGTTGATTTTTCCCTGAGCTCAGCTGAAATCATCCAGAGAAACTCTAACTCAACCTCCTAGTTTGTTTTATGCTTGATGAGTTACAGAACACAGTAGTAGTGTATCATAATTGCTTTTGTGTACAAGATATGTGGTCCAAATGGTATCCAATATCAAGGCACAAGGCTAGACCCAAATGCAGACACGGGAGTCTTACAATGTTTATTAATACAAAGCGGTAGGCAAGAGAATGGTCGTGGACAGGCAAAAAGGTCAAAACCAGATCAGAGTCCAGGAGGTACAGAGTGGCAGACAGGCTGGTGGTCAAGGCAGGCAGAATGGCCAGGCAGGCAGGTACAAAGTCCAGAAACAGGCAAGGGTCAAAACCGGGAGGACTAGAAAAAGGAGAAAGCAAAAAGCAGGAGAACGGGAAACCCGCTGGTTGACTTGGAAACATACAAGACAAACTGGCACAGAACGACAGGAAACACAGGGATAAATACACTGGGGGAAACAAGCGACACCTGGAGGGGGTGGAGACAATAACGAGGACAGGTGAAACTGATCAAGGTGTGACAATCCAATATCTGTCTAGGTCAGCTGTTGGGTGAGTGTATTGTAAATGGAATGGTCCAGAGGAAAGCTTTCTCTCAGAACGTCCCCCGGTCATGAAAGTTCATATCCTAAAAAGCTCTCTTTTTTCTCCTCTTACAGATATCATGTTTAGAGGCAGGTGGATCATACTTCGCAAAGAGAGCAGGAAGGCGTCAGTACAATGCCCCCTCTCAGTGCTCCCAGCATTAACTAGTCATTTGGCAGGAATGTGAGATGTGAGTGCAAAGCAGAGCTACCTCCTTGGCTCCCTGTCAACAGCAGGATAGACCAATCCCACCACACACACACACAATCCAGGTGGAGCCTGGTGAAAGCACTGTCTGTTCTGTACCTTCCAGAGGAATTCACTGCATGAGTAAAAGAGATTTTAAAAAAAGAGATACCCTGTGATCCTACAGCGGTTTACTGGGCTTTGTACTTCATCAAAGTGGTATACTACAAAGCAGGATCAATGAGGAATAATCAGGAATAACTATAGATTTTCTGCGTCATTGAGAAAGCTACGCTTAGATATGTCGTTGAGTCAATTAGACCATGCCCATTTCAAGCTTATTTTTCTAAAAAAGTAAAAGTTATTTCAGAATATTTAGTTAACTGGCTCATTCATTGATCCTGCATTGGTGCATACCCCACCGGTTGTTTCACTTCATCCACCGCAGACATATTGCAATGATCTGACCCTTGAGGTAGGGATTCTTCAGGTGTCTAAGTATTCAGCTCTTCCCAGTTTAGACAATACAGTGTTGTGAGCTGTTTTGGTTCTGCACATTACTAAGGAATGGTAATCATCGGTTGATTGTTGAGCTTATCTCTTTAATACTTTTTTTTTAAACATAATGATAGAGCAGTTTGTTCATCTAGGTCTAGGTCAGCTGTTGGGTGAGTGCGTTGTAAATGGAATGGGCCGGAGGAAAGCTTTCTCTCAGAACGTCCCCGGACATGAAAGTTCATATCCTAGACCTAGATCCATGCCCACCATAATGCAGCTGCACTTGCAAAAGCTCTCTACTGTCACAAGTGTAGAGAGGAGTAGGCAAGAGGCAGTCGCAGGTTTAGAACTACTGAATTTATTAAAGCACTATATATATATATATAAAAGCGGGACAAAACCCAAAGTGCAAAATAACAAAGTACTCAGGAAATAGTAGGAGAGATTCCTCTCAGGAAAACAAGCAACATTTACAATGACCAACAAAGACAAATGACAGAGGGAGTGTATATAGTGATGGAGTGGGGATTGGAACCAGGTGTGTGTAATGATGACGAGACAAGTCCGGGGTTGATGAGTGAATGGCGTTTGCCAGCAGCCGGTTCGGCAGCAGCTAGAAAGGCCGGTCCTGACCTTTAACTACGAAGGTACCTACCCAGTTCCTGATTTACCCTTTCCACCTGCCCATTAGATTGGAGACGGTACCTGGAGGTGAGGCTGACCGTGACCCCCAGTCGTTCCATGAAGGCCTTCCAGACACGGGAGGTGAACTGAGGACCACGGTCAGACACAATGTCCTCCGTAATCCCGTAGTGCCGGAAGATGTGAGAGAAGAGAGCCTCCGGGGTCTGCATGGCCGTAGGGAGACCAGCCAGAGGAATCAAATGACAGGCTTTGGAAAACCGGTCCACAACAACTCGAATGGTGGTGTGCCCCTCCGAGGGGGGCAGGCCTGTGACAAAGTCCACGGAGAGATAGGACCAGGGTCATTGTGGAACCGGCAGCGGGTGGAATTTGCCACCCTTGCTCTGTGTGCAGGTGGAGCAGGAAGAGACGTAAACCCGGACATCCTGGGCCAAGGTGGGCCACCAGTACTTGGCAGAGAGACAGTCGATAGTATGGGCTATACCCAGGTTCCCCGACACAGGTGCTGTGTGTGCCCAGGCGAGGAGACGTTCCTGCACATCAGAGGGCACGTAGGTACGCCCCTCGGGACAGTGAGCAGCCACAATGCAGAACAGGGGAATAATGGGTGCCACTTTCTCCCTCCGATCCTCTATGTTATACACCCGGGACAATGCATCAGCCAAGACGTTCTTAGATCCCGGCCGGTAGGAGAGGGTAAAATCAAACCTGGCAAAGAATAGAGCCCACCTGGCCTGATGCGGGTTCAGCCTCCTCGCTGCTCGAATATACTCTAGGTTCCGGTGGTCCGTCCAAACAAGGAATGGGTGTTGAGCATCTTCCGGCCAGTGGGTCCAGCCATGTTTTCCGCTCCTTCTTGACGGCCAGCAACTCACGATCCCCCACGTCATAATTCCGCTCCGCGGGAGACAGCTTCCATGAGTAGAAGGCGCATGGATGGAGTTTAGGCGACGATCCAGTGCGTTGGGAGAGAACAGTCCCTACTCCAACCTCAGAGGCGTCCACCTCCACGATGAAGAGCAGAGATGGGTCAGGATGAGCCAGAACAGGTGCGTTAGTTAAACGTTCCTTGAGCGCACGGAATGCTTCGTTGGCCTCATCAGTCCAGCGCAGCTGTCGAGGACCTCCCTTCAGGAGGGAGGTGAGAGGGGCCACCACTGTGCTGAAACCCCTAATGAAGCGCCTGAAATAGTTGGCAAAACCTAGGAAGCGCTGCACAGCCTTTATGTTGGATGGAACAGTCCATAACCGTACTGCACTGACCCTCTGCTTTTCCATCTCCACTCCCGTGGTGGATATCCAATAGTTCAGGAAGGAGATCGCCCTGTCAGCCTCTTCAAAACAATGATGCCTCTCCAAAACAGACCTGACATGAGAGAAATGTTGCTCGGGTGTAGTGGAGTACACCAAGATGTCGTTTATGTACACCACTACATGTCTCCAAACACCTTGTTAATGAAGGATTGAAACACCAAGGGTGCATTTGTCATGCCGTAGGGAATTACCCTGTATTCATAGTGGCCGGTGCTGAAGGCGGTCTTTCATTCATCCCCCTCTCTGATGCGCACCAGGTTGTAGGCACTGCGTAAATCCAATTTGGTAAAGTACTGAGCACCGTGCATCTGTTCGATCACAGTGGGTATGAGAGGCAACTCTTTTGCAGGTCGACAGTGCAGTCCCATAGGTGACGAGAGGGCAGGCATGCGGCATGAGTCTTTGAAAAAGCCACCTGTAGGTCCTGGTATTCCTCCAGGATAGGGACGTGGATGGCCTGGTCCGGACATTCCATGGAGGTGGCACAGATAGACACAGAGAGACACCTCCCCTGACACTCCAACCCAACAAACCTCCTTTCTGTCCACGATATCCTGGGGTTATGCAGCTGTAACCAGGGGAAACCTAAAACTACGGGGTGTGCAGGAGAGTCTAAGATGAGGAAAGTGATGCGTTCATGGTGGTTGTGAGGGAAATGGGAATCGTGGTCTGGCACACCAGTCCTGCTCCTAGGGGACGGTTGTCTAGGGCATGGACTGGGAGGAATGCGTAATGATAAGGCCACTGACCGGCCTGGGAAATTGCCTGCAGAACCTGAGTCCACTAGGGCAGGACTTAGTGGGGGGCCAGGATAGTCCGGGAAATTGACCCCAATTTTAGGGGCTCAAAAGTAATTGGATAAAATAACATAATCATAAAATTGTGAGTTTTAATACTTGGTTGAAAATCATTTGCAGTCATCGACTGCCTGAAGTCTGGAACCCATAGACATCACCAGATGCTGGGTTTCTTCCCTGGTGATGCTCTGCCAGGCCTTTACTGCAGCTGTCTTCAGTTCCTGCATGATCTTGGGGCATTTTGCCTTCAGTTTTGCCTTCAGCAAGTTAAATGCATGCTCAATTGGATTCAGGTCAGATGATTTTGGCCATTGCAGAACATTCCACTTCTTTGCCTTAAAAAAGTATTGGGTTGCTTTCGCCTTCCAATGAGTTTTGAAGCATTTGGCTGAATCTGAGCAGATAATATAGCCCTAAACACTTCAGGATTCATCCTGCTACTTTTGTCAGCAGTCACAGCATCAATAATACCAAGGGAACCAGTTCCATTGGCAGCCATACATGACCACACCATAACCCTACCTCCACCATGTTTCACAGATGAGGTGGTATGCTTCGGATCATGAGCAGTTCCTTCCCTTCTCCATACTCTTCTTTCCCCATCATTCTGGTACAAGTCGATCTTTGTCTCATCTGTCTATAGGATGTTGTTCCAGAACTGTACAGGCTTTTTTAGATGTTTTTTTGGCAAACTAATCTGAACTTCCTATTTTTTAGGCTTACCAATGGTTTACATCTTGTGGTAAACCCTCTGTATTTACTCTGGTGAAGTCTTCTCTTGATTGTTGACTTTGACACAGATACGCCTAAGTCCTGGAGGGTGTTCTTGATCTGGCCAACTGTTGTGAAGGGGTTTTTCTTCACCAGGGAAAGAATTCTTCTGTTATCCACCACAGTTGTTTTTCTTGGTCTTCTGTGCCTTTTGGTGTTCCTGAGCTCACCAGTGTGTTCTTTCTCTTTAAGAATGTACCAAATAGTTGATTTGGCCAAACCTAATGTTTTTGCTGTCTCTCTGATGGGTTAGCTTAGATTTTACAACCTAATGATGGCTTGCTTAACTGGCAGTGACAGCTCTTTGGACTTCATATTGAGGGTTAACACCAACAGATTCCCGAATGCAAATGCCACACTTGAAATCAACTCTAGACCTTTAATCTGCTTACTCGTAAATGAACTGATGAGGGAAAAACACACACCTGGCTATGGAACAGCTGAGCAGCCAATTGTCCAATTACTTTTGGTCCCTTAAAAAGGGGAGGACCACATATACAAAGTGTTGTAATTCCTACACCGTTAACCAGATTTGGATGTAAATACCCTCAAATTAAATATTTCATTTCAATATGCTGTGGTAGACAGCTAAAATAATAATAACCTGGTCAATGTCCAAATATTTATGGACCTGACTGTATGCTACACTGTAGATGCGTCTCTATCCTCCTCTTTCACACGAAAGGGAGGAAAGAAATCCTTCAACAGGAAGAGCTTAAGATGTGTTTATTACCCCTGCTGCGTCGGTGGTAGCCTGTTTCTCTCCCTCTCGCGCTCCCTGTCTTTGTCAATTATTTCTGATGTGACACTAAAGGAAGGCTAGGGATGAATAAAGAGGAGCTTTGCACGTATATGCTCAACGGAAATCCGATTTGCAGGGATGGAACGTAATAGTCGTTCAAAAAAGGGCAGCCGTTCATGAGACGGCACAGAAACATGAGAAATGTGGAAGTTGGGAGGGAGGCTCGTGATCGTTTTACATCATTTGAAATCGAAGACAAGTGGATCGGAAGAGAATACACACACACACACACACACACACACACACACACACACACACACACACACACACACACACACACACACACACACACACACACACACACACACACACACACACACACACACACACACACACACACACACACACACACACAGCAGTAGAAGGATGCCTGAGGGTGCAGCACACCCACCTCTCTGCAGGGACACGGCGAGCAGTAAGTCAATGTAAAGGGGGATCTACAGCGTCAGATAAACTACAGCTGCTGGGCTTTGCTGCCCAAAGGTAAATTCAATTACAGGTATTCGGCAGGCAGAGTGCTGCAGGATAATGAGAGAGACTGGCATCCCTTCAGAAAATGAATGAACCCCCTGGGTTAGACTACACACACGCATAAGCACGCACGCACGCACACACACACACACAAACACACCTCTGTTTGCCGCCACCAAATGCCTTTACGTAGGCAGAGAGGAGTCTGGGATATGCTTCCCCTTCACACCAACACAGTGGGAATGATACTATTACAGCAACCAGCTCTGAGGGCTGAGGTAAGCGAACGGGGAAGAGAGTGTAACCACAGCAACCACCATAAGCTCACCATATGCAGAGAGGTGGGATCCAATAATAACTGATTGACTGCAGATCCAGAGTGTATGTGTTTGCATATGGGTGCAATGTGGTCTTCGGGTAGGCCTATAAGCTTTTGATCCTCAATGTTCTGTCTGTCTTTTCTGTTTGTTCCCTTCATCCTATTGCTGATCATTCCATTGCGAGACATGAAACAAGTGAGCACACATGAGCTTCTATTTTAATAACCCTTTCAAATCTATATAGATTTAATGCTTCCTATATTTCACGGTGGTTGTAATTTAACAGATGGTATCTTAAGTACTTTTAATATCACTCTAGCCATTATTGTTTGTGGATTTTCATTCCCAGATAAGATTTTAAGGTACGTGTAAAATTCTATGTCTGTCATGCAGTCACAACAACACAATGCCCTATAGTGTTCTTTTGCCAATTCCCTTTTCTGTCTGAAGGGCACACTTGTGTATCTTTTGTTAAAAAAAACTAAAAACACTACAGAAAGATAAAAGAGCTATGTTAAAAAAACAAAGCAAAGTACAGCATCTTGAATGTAGTTGACTAGCGTCATACATCAGGGAAGAGCTTTATGAATGTCAACGAAAGACAAAGTGTTATCGTGATGCCTATATTTTCGCAAAACCTTCACTCTCTGGGCCTTATGAACGATACCATGTTGCTGTGGAGGGTTGAAAGCACGTCATTTACATCCTACAAGCCTGGAGCCTCACTGCCGCTGAATTCCCCCAGATTAATTGTACAGCAGAGGACTGTAATTCAGAGGGTAGTATGTCAAGATTTGGGTGCACTCACACTCAATACGAGTCCCAGCGGGGTTGGAGTGAGGCTGTGAGAGAGAGATTAAATAGTGATTGACTCTAGTAGTGTGAGACGAGATAGTACCCCATACCCCCATTAACTATTATCATTAAGCTATTACTTCTCTGGATAGAGCACTGCACAATGCAGAATGGGGTTGGTGGTTGGTGGTCCAGAATCCCTGAATTGTTTATCAAAACCAACCAACCCTTGCCAAGTAGCTTTCAGTGCTGCCCAGTCTTGACCTCTTCTAATGTGGCTGAGCCTTAAAGCCTCCGTCTAAAGCCCCTTTAATATGTGTAAACAGACAGGTTGGGGTGTAACTCTGAGATGAGGTGAGCTGGAGTGTATTCGTTAGGCACCAAAACCGACTGAAACCGGGAGGGACTACCTGAACTTGTTCAATAAGAAACTCTTGTTTTTCGTTTTCCATTGCAAAGCGTTTTTGCTACGGCGTGCCCTAATGAACACGACCCTGGATAGCTACTGTACCTACTGCAGCTGGAGCCACTCAGACCCTGCAGGCCAGCCCTACCCACAGCTCACAGGACCAGGCTGTGCAAACACCTGCAGCCGCACATCAAACAGCAACACTCATAGGACGGCCCATGAGAAGGACCTGAGAACTGGGAAAGCCGCAGGGCAACGTCTGGACTAGATTACTAGATCACTCTGATCCTAGAGGTCTAATGGGCTTTGCTGCTGTTCACCCTTGTTATTCACTTCACCCTCTGATCATGTAGCTTCCAGGCTTTCCCAAGGTGAGATGTTACTTCTCAAGACCAAAGGCTTGGGTTGGGCAGGTAGAACAAGAGCCGCAGCTCTGTAAAGGGCTCTGAGTATAACTACAGTATGTAGCAGTATGATAGGCACTCCTTCGGTACACAAAAAGTATCGGCAAGAACTGTTGACGACTTTGTATGTTCCAAATATGATCCAGGAACAGATTGTCAATGTGAAGGAATTTTGTGTACGTACTGTATATCAACAGTTGTCTCACATGGAACTGACACTGTATGTACACCTATAGCAGCTGGGTTCTACTTGAATGCTTTGATACTCTGGGCTGGCAGGTTTATTGAGTTTCTTTGTGGTTTTGATCTTTTCATGGTATATTAAATCTTCAAAGAAATATCCATGCAGACTTTCCTCTTATTTTTTACATCATAAACTCCTGAGCTCTTTGAATAATAATATTTACCACTCTCTCTCTTTCTCTGTCTTGTCTGATCAGGGTCTCAAAGCACTGGTAATTTTATCTCCATCCTTCTCTCGCTCTCTCTCCATCTCAGACTGTGTAAGCGGTCTCTTGCCTGCATGTGAGATTACACTGTGTACAGCGCACATCCTCAGGGCACTTCAGTTCCTATTTAACATGCTCGTACACTGGCTGGCTGCTGCCATTAAACGGTTCTCCTCTGATCTAAATTAATTACAAATGGTCCCTGGCAGTGACCGTTTTGCCCCTTGCTACTTTCACTCACTTTACAATATCTTCCTTCCCTTTCTGACTCAATAACTCAGGGTAGGCTATCTGTTTTCAGCCTTGAATCCAAGACGTCATAACTGAGAATACGCGGGACAGTTTGAGAGAAAGAGCAGCAGAGAGCGAGTAGTAGAGCACTGCTCAAAGAGTCTGGGATTGTAAATGCCACGACTGAGGCCTCTGTTTTGCGTCACTGTTTGCACGCTTTGAAAATAAAGTCAATTCTAACAGCCTTCGCCCCAGCTGAAGCTTTATAAGTGACATTTGAGTGAGGGCGGGAAATGGAATGCTCTCTAGCCAGCCACATGCTAGAGCTTTAATTAGTAAGTAATGCAGATCTGAGGTGCCTTCAATTCGATTGAATGTTTGCTACGTTGCGTAACGATTTGTGCTGAAGGACGCGCTTCCCCAAAACGCTCTTGTCCGTTCTTGAACAGATTCGAGGTACATTTGCTCCATTTGGTGGGTGTGGCAGGTGTGGCTTGAAACAATGAGTGATGTCTTTAAAGTGCAGCCGCGCATTTTGAACCCCCAACCCAACCCAACACCTCCCTGTTTTTTCAACTGGTCACTCAGTACAGCACTGCTCCATTTTATTTCAATGTTCCACTACGTGTTTGCGTACTGAACGCAGCCCAGATCTGTGTCTCGTTGGATGTGCAGCTGTTTCACCCTGGGAGAGAAGCTAAGACCCTACATACATACATATGTGGTGGAATGGGGAGCAGATGGGGATCTGGAAGGAGTGATGAGGTAATGGAAGGAGGAAACATCTATGCCAGGGTGATGGGTTGTAACGTTTCCGCGACACTGATCCACAGGGGCATGACTCCAATACAGGGACCTATGCCATACACTTGAACACCACCGCCAGCCTGAGAGAAACCGTACATATAGCTTTTAAGTTAGAAAAGTAGATGTTTGAACTGAGGTTGAGAGAGACACAAACGGACACAGTGGGCGAGACACAACATGAGCAGTCGAGTACTAATCCCAGTATGCCTATGTATGCTAGGCTAATCCCAGTCATCCCAGAGGAGAGCAGCCTTCACACAGCCTTACAGCACCCTGCATTAGCAGCACTGTGATGAGCGCTCCAGGAGGCACACTGCCCATGATCATTCCCCAGCAGGGGCCCAGCAGGGAGCCAGCAGGGAGCCAGTTGCAGTCTGGGGCTCATCCATAAACATGAAGCCTAGTCCCACTGGGCATCCATGGTGGTGCCCCACCACCACTACTCACTCAGCACCCTAAAGTGTCTGCCCTGTCCTTCACCACTTAACATTGCTTTAATGGTTATTTTTGATGTAAGTCTCCCCTTCATTTAAATCATGTTTCATCTTCATTTCAACTCCAGAGTTTGGCTGACTAGTAACACCACTGGGTTAAATTCCCCAGACCGGATTCCTGAGAGGGTTTGCTTCTCGAGTGAGGGAAGGAAATGAAGGAAAGAGGTTTTCAAGTCAAATTCAGAGTCATGTTGTTCCCTCAACCTCTTGGGGAAGTCAGACTGAATTAGAAACGAGCTGAGAACGTAAATCCGTCTGACTGTGCTCTAGTCGTCTGAGCATTATGTGACTGTGTTCTGCAGTCCTGATCCTATCTTCAAAGTTGACTGTTGAAACAGCATGTAAGACACCACATTAGACATGGCAGCACGACTGAAATCACTCAGATCTCCTAGCTGAGTAACCAAAGACAGAAGCTAGACTGTACTGTATGTACACTGATGTTGTTTTAGGTAGGGGACATCCAGTATCATAATAAAGGAATAACATCAATGTGAACCCCTGAGGGGAACAGGGAAAAGCACACTGATGTGATACCTATTATTCTATCTCCCTATTCACACAAACAACCCAGAAGAAGCTCATATTCAGCTGACATGCTAATTGTATGTATGGTTTGGGGCTTATCTACAGTAACCCCTGGTACACGAAGTCATGAACTCAATGGGGTCACTTTAATGAATGAATAGATTCATTCATTAATACTAATTTCTGTGTCTTGTCATACAGAATTATTAGACACCATTTTCTTGTGAAAGTGCTCTCAGTGCATTTCTCATTCTCAGTCCCCTGGGACAGAACTGTCCTACAGAGCAGCAGAGAGGGACCTGACAACGGAACAACAGCGCACAGACAGGAAGCACAGTCTAGGTCAGCCTGTCTGACTGGGAGACAATGTGCTGCTGAAGAGACACAGAGAAAGAGAGACACACAGAGAGAGAGACACACAGAGAGAGACAGAGAGAGACACAGAGAGAGACAGAGAGAGAGAGAGAGAGAGAGAGAGACACAGAGAGAGAGAGAGAGAGAGAGAGAGAGAGAGAGAGAGAGAGAGAGAGAGAGAGAGAGAGAGAGAGAGAGAGACACACAGAGAGAGACACACAGAGAGAGAGAGAGACACAGAGAGAGAGAGAGACACACAGAGAGAGAGAGAGAGACACACACAGAGAGAGAGAGAGAGAGAGAGACACAGAGAGAGAGAGAGAGAGAGAGACACAGAGAGAGAGAGAGACACAGAGAGACACAGAGTGAGAGAGACACAGAGAGAGAGAGAGAGAGAGAGAGAGAGAGAGAGAGAGAGAGAGAGGGAGAGAGAGAGAGAGAGAGAACAAGGTGTCCTGCCAACACCCAAAAAGGCTATCTATCAGTCTTCCTCTGAGAGTGTGGAATTTAGTGCACATGGGCAGAATACATTTAACCCTAACCATGCCTCTATGAAATCAAAACAACACTCCTCAAAAAACATCATGATATTGAAAATGATTTATTCTACTTTTTTTTACTGCCCATCACATTATGATTTGGCATGGTCTCAGAAAGAAAATTACTCAAAGGGCAATTGTTGTATATTATAAATGTCAGCTTTATATTTATTTTTATTTTACCTTTATTTAACTAGGCAAGTCAGTTGAGAACAAAATCTTATTTGCAATGACGGCCAAGGAACAGTGGGTTAACTGCCTTGTTCAGGGCCAAAACGACAGATTTTTACCTTGTCAGCTCGATCAATCAATTTGGTAGCCTAACAAGTGATTTAACAATGATTTTGTTGAGAGGATTTAGGTAGGTTAGGTTCTAGTGCCACCCTCTGGTTAGAAATGCATAGTTTCATTCTCTTTGGTCAAAATTATGCGAAGAAAACAACATTTAATAGGTTATTTTTCCATTTAGGGCACGTTACGATACCAAGATGTCATTCATTGAATTGTATTAATCCTGTATCGGGACACTATCGGTTAGTGTTGATTGAATTAAGAGGTTTCAACTTTGTTGTTACATAACATTGACATTGGGAGGTGGAGTCAATTTACAGTAGACTATGGCACTCCAAATGTACTCTCTCCTCTGACTACCGTATCGATTTAAAACCAGTAATTATCAACTGGTTTAGGGGACTGTTGTATATCAACCACTAGGTGAAAAGTTCTACAAAACTGGCAGGAAAGCAGCTGAATTTGCTTTCGTCAAGGAGGCGTGTGAGGTCACTGTGGGATTTATTGAGTAGTCGCAAAAACAGTCAACACTGGACTTTAATGCGCAGATGAGAGGAAAATGAGTGAGAATAAAGAAACCGACTGCTTGTGTTTCTATGTCAACGGTAAAAAGGTAAATAATTTACTGTATTATTCTATTGTGCATTAGCTGTATGTTGGTTTCAAGTTGTAGCACTTTGCGATTATTTTGCACATTGCCTAACTTTAGCCTACTGTTCCTCTACGAAACTCTCTGCATGGCTGCTAATGTTGTTTACCAATGATTACTTCCCGTCGTCTGTGTTTGTACCGAAGATACTGGATGTAGGCCTCAGGTCAACTCTCTCAGAATGACCGAAAAAACTAATGCCAAGTACTTTACATGATTTCTCTCCTACTTTCAAACAGGTGACCGAAAACAATGCAGACCCAGAGACTATGTTACTGTCTTACCTCAGAGAGAGGTGTATCCTTTTCTTGCTGAAGATGTATCGATGAGAAGTGACGCACCAACATTGATTTAAGTATTTACATTGAAATGAATAATATAGTGCACTATTTTTGTTGTTGTCATTGTGATTACACTCTTATTAATATTTATCCTAAAGAAAAACGGGCAGATGCTGTGTAACCTATAGCCAATTTATTGCACAATCAGTAGCTTATAAAAATCCATACTTTATGGGTAGCCTAGGGTGGTGCACTGATTTTCTAAGTGTGTTTTGTTTACCACACAAGCTAGTCCAGAGTTTGAGGTGTGACAATAATGATAAGGCCTATCAGAGATAGTTCCATGGGGCGTGTCACTGTGAGTGTGCACTTTCCTTTGATTAGGATTGGCTGTATAATATATCCGTTGGAATCATTTATTGTTATGGTATGTGGAAATATGGATACTGATAGATTGTCTAGCCCAAGCAGATTGTCTCCTCAGTTGGTAACGTTGTGGGTTGAATTTCTGCATTGATCACATACTGAAAATGTATACATCGATCACTCACTGTACTGCAAGTCACTTTGGATAAAAATGTCTGCTGACTGGCATATACTATTATAGTCCTTGACGGTGCCTGACTCCAGTGAGGTTGACTGGTACCAAGTACGGATGTGGAGGAGGAGGATGTGGAGCCTGTACTGTCATGGTGTCTCGCTACCAGCCTGGCACCAAGACCATCCTGTATCCTTTCATCCCTCAACAAACGTCCATCATTTGGATATATGATTGACTGATTTTTATGACGTTTACACTGTTGATGAATACTAGAATTGGCATACTGAGACAGTAACTTTTAAGTAGGCCTTTCCTGTGGGGTGGCAGGTAGCCCAGTGGTTAGAGCGTTGGGCCAGTAACCGAAAGATTGCTGGATTGAATCCCCGAGCTGACCAGGTACAAATCTGTCATTCTGCCCCTGAACAAGGCAGTTAACCAACCCACTGTTCCCTGGTAGGCTGTCATTGTCAATAAGAATTTGTTCTTAACTGACTTGTCTAGTTAAATAAAAATGAATAAAAAATGAGATGGCAGCAGCAGGTGCCCTCTGGACATAAGTTGCATGAAAGAAAACTGATAAATGGCCAAATCCAACATTTATCCTCCAATGTTTTCAAAGCCCTACTTATGATGTCCTCTATTATACTTGAATGATATATAATGTTCATATTGAAAATGTAAATGCCACTCAGGCCAGTTTACCTTCACCTACTAGCCATTACTCTGCCAACGCCTGCCTGCTGCCAGTCTGCCAGCTTCAGGGGGCAGCCGTCACCACTGTGGAGGGCATTGGCAACACCAAGACCAGGGTGCACCCAGTACAGGTAGGCCCTACCACGCATGGATGAGTGAAGCTCTCATTCAGTGTGGCTGACTGGATTATATGCTTGTGTGTGCTTGCAGGAGCGTATAGCTAAGGCCCACGGGTCTCAGTGTGGGTTCTGTACTCCAGGCATGGTGATGTCCATGTACACTTTACTGAGGAACAAACCACAGCCCAACATGGAGGACATCACAGTGGCACTTGGAGGCAATTTGTGCCGGTGCACAGGATATCGTCCCATTGTTGATGGCTGCAAGACTTTTAGTCCGGTATAAATTATATTGCACATAAGACACATGCATGGCATTTGTATTTACTGTCTGTAAAGTGAATGTATAATCCATCCTGTTATCCATCTTTAGGAATCAAACTGTTGTCAAGCCAATGGTAATGGTGCTGGATGTTGTTTGAATGGAGTTTCGCCTCCGGAGAGATCAGATAATGTGAGTGAATCTTTCTATTCAGGCCGTACACATTTTATGAAATGTTTAACAGATTTTCCTTTTTTGAAAAGTGAGGCAAGTGAATAAACATAAATAAATCATGTAGAACCTCTTGTTAAAATACTATATTAACCTTAGTTCAACGCCTAGTGACCTAATCAAGAGATTCTTGCCTGACTTGAAGGCTTAAAGAGGCATGGTTCAGCCATAGCCCGATAGGAAGTATTTTTATCTCTTTACTGGAAGCTTGAGGACATTTTATTTTTGCTCTCAATCGTACAACTTTAAAAAATATATATATTTATTTTGTATATTTTTGTGTGAAGAGGGGCATGCATTAAAGGGTAATATGCAGTTGCTGCATCCATTTTTGGACTTGTAAATGAATGATATGTACCCATTCATTCTTGAAAATAGAACTTATGATTCATGGGCTTAGTTCAACTGTCGTACCACATCAGAGCCCAAAATATATAAGCTTGTTTTACTCCAATGTTTGTAAACAAAGTAATATAAAGAAACTCTATATACCCTCAACATGGTTAAAAATGATCATTTGGATGGATGGTCAGTCCTTGCATCCATTGCTCTGTCTATGCTCTGTATAACAACCGGCCGTGATTGGGAGGCGCACAATTGGCCAATGGTTAGGGTTTGGCCGGGGTAGGCCATCATTGTAAATAATAATTTGTTCTTAACTGACTTGCCTAGTAAATAAAGGTTCAATTTAAACAAATGTTGATGATACTGTAAAGTTATAGTTCACAATGCCATGACATTGCTTCATTTAATCCGATTTAACACACTTGTTTTATAAAAAGCGAGACGTGTTTTTTGGCATACATGACTTTGACTGTGTCTTCCAGGAGCTTCCACCACAGCTGTTTGACCAGGAGGACCTCCTCCCTCTGGACCCCACCCAAGATCTCATCTTCCCCCCAGAACTCATAGTAAGACAGCGGGACAAGTGGCTACTCAATGTACTAGTGGTCAAATAGTGAATTACACAGTTTGATATGCTCTCATCATATACTGTATGTCACTGTGTAACAGTCAAAAAGTATCATTCTTCAGTCTAAAATAGTTGAATTAACAACCTTTACACAAGACAGAATTATTAATTGACACCAAATCGGCAAAATACTGTTATTTTGCTATAAGAGTTGTCCGTTGAATGACTCATAGGTCTTATAGTCTGTAATGTCATTAAAACAGTCTATATCCTCGTTAGTCTATAACCTAGCGATATTTATATCCTGACAATCCTCCGCTATTCTCCACTCAGCTGATGGCAGAGACGGAGCCCCAGGTTAGTCAGCTGTTCCGTGGGGAAAGGATGGTGTGGGTCTCCCCTGTGTCCCTGGAGGAACTGATCCAGCTGAAGACCAGCCACCCTCAGGCCCCGCTGGTCATGGGCAACACCAACATCGGCCCAGACATCAAGTTCAAAGGTGCCTGGCATCCCATAATAATATCACCCACCAGAGTCCAGGAGCTGTTCGAGGTTACCAAAACTCCGCAAGGTTAGCTCTCTCGTTTTTATTCTCTCGGTTCCGGTCTCTCTCTCTCTCTCCCTCTCTCTCTCTCAGAACTGTTCATGTGTGTCTGTAGGTGTGTGTATCGGGGCTGGCTGCAGTCTGTCTGTGGTTAAGGCCCTGTTGGAGGGGCTGGTCCAGGAGATTCCTGAGGAGAAGACTGAGATATACAGATCCCTCCTACAGCAGCTGGGGAACCTGGGAGGACAGCAGATACGTAACGTTGCCGTGCGTATGAATCATCTGTTTCTGTTATTCACTACCAGGTTTGTAGCCTGGTCCCAGATTGTAGCCTGGTTTGTCCGGTCTTGCCAGCACCTTTGGTCATTGCTGGCTATATAGCACAAACAGGTCTGGAACCAGGCTAACAGCTGTGTTGCACATTACTGTCCAAATCTCTACGTCTTAACTACCCTCAGGGGATCACTGGTAAACATGTATTTTTGCATTTGTTTGACTGTTAAACATATTTATGGTGTGTTTCTGTGTGTGTTAGTCCATTGGAGGCAATATTGTCAGTGCATATCCCAATTCAGACCTGAACCCTGTGTTCGCTGCTGGGAACTGCACACTTAATGTGGTGTCAAACAGTGAGTTGTCAGTAGTGACCATTTTCATTCATTGAATTTATTCCGTGTCTAATTTAACCATGTTTTGTATTGAATTTTTACAAATCATTGTGTTAATTGGTTCTCTTCCAGGGGGAAGACAGGAAATCCTGCTTAATAAAGATTTCTTTGTGGGGTTTGGAAAAACATCTCTCAAACCGGATGAGATTGTCCTGTCTGTGTTCATACCAGTATCTAGACAGGTACAGTAAGAATCCACTTGGGAATGGAGAACCTCTTGAGAATCTCATGCATTTGACCTCACCAGGAAGAACTCCTGGCCTTGAGGTGAGCTGAATCCTGTGACTGCGCGAACAACAACGTTTTTCCCAATCTAATGTGTGTTTGCAGGGAGAGTTCATGCGAGCGTTCCGCCAGGCCCCTCGTAAGGAGAACGCCCTGGCCACGGTGACCACTGGGATGAGGGTCATGTTCACAGAGGGTTCCAGCGTGGTCAAGGAGCTTAGTATCTACTACGGCGGTGTAGGGCCATGCACTGTCAGCGCCACCAAAACATGTGCTGCAGTCATCGGAAGGTACAGAGGGAATTTTTAACACAGTTAGGATTTGGTTAATGGGCTATTTTCTTTTGAGGAGAGCTAGCTAAACTTGTTTGTAATTCATATGTTTCCTTGTTACCCTCCTCAGTAATGTTCTTGTTGTGTTACATTATCTGTGTCTTACATCCTTGCTTGTTTTGTACCCCCCCCCCCCCCGCCCCCCACGTCCAAACACACACACTTCCAGGAAGTGGGATGAGCAGACGCTGAGTGAAGCCTACACCCAGCTCTTAGATGAGATATCCCTGTCTCCCTCCCACCCCGGTGGGCAGGTGGAGTTCCGCAGGTCCCTAACTCTCAGCCTCCTCTTCAAGTTCAATCTGCAGATGCTGCACAAGCTCTGGGAGATGGTATGGACTGGGTCACTCTCCGCCCAATTGGTAGCCGACTTGGCAAATTTGGAACTTGGATTTGCTAATGTTTCTCTAAATATAGATATGTTTTTGGCATTGTACAGAATGTGATCCAGGAGGACCTATCAGAAGAGATCAGCAGTGCAATACGTCCACTACCTAAACAGCTACAGCCCAGCCTACAAGAATTCCAGGTCTGTTTGATTTTATTTTAGTCGGTTGAAGACGAATTTAGCAATTTCACCTACTCCAACCAGTGACTCAGTTCGTCATTGTGCAGTACGTTGTTAAGTTCATGTTTTAAGTATCCCTATATTTCTGTTATTACGGGGCTATCACTCAGTCAAGAGTGCGCATGCGCAGGAGGTTTTGGTCGTTGTTGGACCTAGCCTCGAGTGTGTGATGGCTACTTGTAGTGTGTTCATATAGTATAGTAAACTTTGTTAAACTGGAACTTTGTCGTTGTGTCATTTCGAGTTAACATACGTGTGATCTGACCACGTGAACAAATGCTCCAAAAACACCCAAATCGTCCTTTTAGAAACGTGATGCAGGTCTTTACATGTTGTACACGTGACATTGTCATTCTGAACGTTGTATTCCGTTTTGTTGCGACTCGAGCGATACCTCGCCGTCCTTTCTAGCGGCAGGCTATACGGAGAATGGAACAGCTGGATAGGGGAAACGGCTCGAGTCGTACCATTTCATGTTTACAGCACCTAATGAACCTGCATCATTATACCGGGACATTTCTAAAAGGACGTTTTAGTTTTTTAGTATTTGTTCATGTTTTTTCAGAGCCTCCATACTTCATAACGAGGAAGTGAAGCGCTGGTTGGGGTAAATTGTAAAAATACAGAAAATCGTAACAAAAAAAGGGTCTGGACCCTTCTATAACATGCGATTTATATCGAAAATTTTAATTTGCTTGTAAAAATGAGAACTTCTCCTTTTTTAAGAACAAATTCTTATTAACAATCATGGTTTGATCATGTTACCCCTTCCTTAATCTCAGTTAACCCAGGACTAAAATCTCACATCATTTGATCAGTTCACGTATTCTGTCCACGAAAGATTACCCCTGCATACAAACCAACATTTCCTCTGAGGACAATAAAGTTGGATTGATTGGTCTGGAAACAAACACGGTTACATCTCAGGCTGTCATAAAAACATGTGTTTTTTTGCAGGCTGTGGTGAAAGGCCAGAGTGGTGACGACCCAGTAGGTCGGCCTATCATGCACCGTTCAGCCATCAGCCAGGCTACTGGAGAAGCTGTTTACTGTGATGACATCCCCAAGATGGACGGAGAGCTCCACCTAGTCCTGGTCACCAGCACCAGACCACATGCTAAGATCCTGTAAGTCCTGGAGAACATTGCAAAGGATTCATGGATAAGTTTTCTCACAAACCACTTTTTTTTGTTCATAACATACTGAGCTCTATTTTAACAAACCTAAAGCAATTGTAAATCTAAGCACTGGCGGTAGCACTATAGGTCAGGGGGATCAGAAATATTTGTGCTATTTTCACAGCCGGAATTGTGAGCGCATTAGCTAGTGGTGGCACAATGAATAAACAAGTTGTAGGTGTGACGAGGGCTTGGCCACTCACTGGCCTATCAAGGCGTTCCATGGCTTAATACTGCATGCTTTTGTCATGTTCTGTTGGTTATTGGCAGTCTGTGCGGTATCATCAACACTAATTCGGCTGGGGGAACGGAATATTCTCGTCCTAGTCCCCCTTAAAAACATTTGGAACTTATTCGGGGTCTTAACTTATTGTTCAGAGTAAGAACAATAGAATGCACAAGGTGCAATTACGAAATTTGGGTGTGCGTAAGCAGTTACACAATTAGTCCATATCAGCTCATTTCTTTTCTTACAGCAGCCAGCTATCTAAACTTGTAAGCATGGTCAAATTACCGACCTGTGTGGGGTCCATTGATCATCAGTTATTATATTAAAAACTGCAAATGTTTGCCTCCAACCGATGGCAAAATGTGCTAGAATTCAGAAAATTTGCTGTAAAACTGCACATGGAAGTGCACATCAGCCCCATGGGAAAAATGCATAGAATTGCAGAAAAGTTGCTTTTAAAAAAGCAATATTTTCAGTTTCTGGCCTACGTGGAGTTTAAAAAAATTATTTTGTATTTATTAACACGCATACAAAATAATAAAAGGAGCTGGCCAAAATAATGTGTACTGAACAAAAATATAAACGCAACATGTAAAGTGTTGGTCCCAGGTTTCATGAGCTGAAATAAAAGATCTCAGAATTTTTCCATATGCACGAAAAGCTTATTTCGCTTACATTTTTTGCAGAAATGTGTTTACATCCCTGTTAGGGAACATTTCTCCTTTGCCAAGATAATCCATCCACCTGACAGGTGTGGCATATCAAGAAGCTGATTAAACAGCATAATCATTATAGAGGTGCACCTTGTGCTGGGGACAATAAAAGGCCAATCTAAAATGTGCAGTTCTGTCACACAACACAATGCCACAGATGTCTTCAAGTTTTGAGGAAGTGCGCAATTGGCATGCTGACTGCAGGAATGTCCAGCAGAGCTGTTGCCAGAGAATTGAATGTTAATTTCTCTACCATAAGCCGCCTCCAACGTCATTTTAGAGAATTGAGTATGTCCAACTGGCCTCACAACCGCAGACCATGTATATGTTGTCGTGTGGGTGAGCGGTTTGCTGATGTCAACGTTGTCAACAGAGTGCCCCATGGTGGCGGTGGGGTTATGGTATGGGCAGACATAATCTATGGACAACGAACACAATTGCATTTTATCGATGGCAATTTGAATGCAAAGAGGTACAGTGACGAGATCCTGAGACCCATTATTTTGAACATTCATCCGCCGCCATCACCTCATGTTTCAGCATTATAGTGCACTGCCCCATGTCACTAGGAACTGTACACAATTCCTGTAAGCTGAAAATTTTCAAGTTCTTCCTTGGCCTGCATACTCACCAGACATGTCACCCATTGAGCATGTTTGGGGTGCTCTGGGTCGACATGTACGACAGCGTGTTTGAGTTCCTAACAATATCCAGCAACTTCGCACAGCCATTGAAGAGGAGTGGGATAACATTCCACAGGCCACAATCAACAGCCTGATCAACTCTAGGCGAAGGATATGAGTTATGCTGCATGGGGAAAATGGTCACACCAGATACTGACTAGTTTTCTGATCTATGTCCCTACCATTTGTTTAAGGTATCTGTGACCAGCCGATGCATATCTATATTCTCAGTCATGTGAAATCCATAGATTAATGAATGATGAATGTATTTCAATTGACCGATGTCCTTATGTGAACTGTTACTCAGCTTAATTGTTGCATTTTATATTTTTGTTCAGTATAGATAAAACGGATCTCCACTTACTGTTTTGCTGCTCTCGAACTTGGTCTTTTTAATAAAGCTTTGTGATTAGCTAAAAATCTATGCCTTAAAATAATATTGATTGTTTTAAGATTGTCATATCATGGATTATTTAGCTATTTGATTTAGAATTTTAGGAACCCTGTAGGTATCCCCCCCAAAAGTTATTTGATAAAATATTGCATTTGGCCTTTATAGCCCATAGAAACGCATTGAATAAAACATTCATAAATGGCAACAGACAGTCCAAAAATGTAAAATGTTTTGAAGTGTTTGCCCTATATCTAGGAGATATACAGTAAGAAAGCTCAGGGGGGGGGGGGGGGGGACAAAACTACCTCCAAAACCAATGTGTTTGTGAGAGAAGCATCTTTCAGCTTGGATTGTAGGCGGAACCGTTTGGACACAAGTAATTTTTGTGAGAAGACCGATTATCGGGGGTGTCTCATGGTCTGACAAATACTGCTGTAGCTCGGCCGCCTTCCACCGCCGATGCGGAAGGCCGATTTCTATAGGCTGATGCGGTGGATTGAGATGCAGCCCATGGGAAATATATTTAGCATAAAGTGATGGATTTTGTTGGAGATTGACACACACGTGTGTCAATAGACTCTTAATTAAGATTTATTTTAAGGCGGTCTTAGGAGCCAAACCCTTTATTAATATTCTTGTCTACTTGGTGAATGGATTGGGCCAGACAAAAAAGACTGCCTTCATTGAGAGGCTAAACTTTTTAATCTAAATGAAACAAAATGGGGAATGTTTCTTTAATATGGTGTTTATGGGCACAAACACCTTGTGTTCCATGTGCATATGGGCACAGTGTCATGGCTGGATAGGCTGCACTTCCGTTGTCAAAATACATGCCATAACCAACCGCGTTACCGCTAAGACCAGCTTTCGGTTGGTCTTAAATATCCTCACCAGCACATACTGACATTTTGAACTTTTTCACATTTTTTAAGGACACAGCTCAGCTATAGCCACCCCTCCTACCTCAGCACAAGCAAGCTCAGGGTGTGAAAATAAAAGGGCACCGGCTTTAGTAGGGGAGGCAGGTAGCCTGGTGGGTAGGAGCATTGGGCCAGTAACCGAAAGGTTGCTGGATCGAATCCCTGAACTGACAAGGTAAAAATCTGTCGTTCTGCCCCTGAGCAAGGCAGTTAACTCACTGTCACCCGGGTGCCAAAGATGTGGATGTCGATTTTAAGTCAGACCTCCGCAACTGTGATTCAGAGGGGTTGGGTTACATGCGGAAGACATATTTCAGTTGAATGCATTCAGTTGTACAACTGACTAAGGTTTCCCCGTTAACAGGTTGAAATTGCCAAAGATCATGTGCTTGACAATTGCGCTGGCTTAATGCTATCTGAAAATAGAGCCCACTGTGTAGCCTAGGGGTAACCAACTAGATTCAGCTGCGGGGCAATTTTTTGGGGAGTTGGAGGTCGGGGGGGAAACGGGATGTAATTATAATTTGTACTATGCAAATTGCCTACAAGTAAGCCCAATAAGAGATTTTATTGGAAAATAGCATAGTAACTTCATACCTTGATTACATTGAGACACGATCACGTCTCTCTTTTTATTTGTGGGATTACTAAATTTTCCTAAACTTGAGGGCCAAAAATAATCACTTGTAGGCCGGTTTTGGCCCACGGGCCGCCTGTTGTACACCCCTGGTGTAGATCATACAGTGAGCAGAGTCCCAATCATTCCTATAATCACCAATACTGCCTCTCATTTAATGAGGAATCTTAAGATATTCATTTGGCTGCACTGTGCTAAATATTGAATTATAAAAATCCAATAGAACCCTCTATCCACAGCCAACAGTAATAATGGGTTTTATCCAGGTTGTATAGAATACAAAGTATAGACCTTACTCACTCATTCACTATTCATTGGACAGGAAGTGGGCTTCATAACCACACCAGTGTAGAGAGACTGGCTATTGTTAACCAGCATGGTGCGTCATGTGGGCCTCAATAGGTAGTTATCCTCATTGTTAAATGGTTATACACCACCATAGATCCTTATCTGAATGTCATTCACTGTAAATGAGTAATGGCCATATGAACACAACGCCATGTATAATCCTAACCTGTATGAAATGAGAGGTAGCATTGGTTAGTATGTGAATGACTGTCTCTCTACTCACTGTATTTCCCCCCCCCCCCTCCTAACAGAGACATAGATATCAGTGAAGCGCTCCAGGTTCCAGGTGTGGTGGATGTCATCACTTCTAAAGACATCCCAGGGAAGAAGTTTAGGACGTTTACAGGCATAGACGAGGACATTCTGGCTCAGAATGAGGTATTGTAGTGCTTCATCGAAGAGACACAACCAGAATCGCACGTGTCATATCATATGTGTTGTTGTTTTCATACAGTGTATGATGTCATCAAAGGCTTGTCCAGTGTGTTGTCACACCGGAACTGAGTAGCCATGCTGTTTATTCACCTCACAATGTAGACTATACCGTGTATATACAAAAGTATGTGGACACCCCTTCAAATTAGTGGATTCTGCTATTTCAGCCACACCTGTTGCTGACAGGTGTGTAAAATAGAGCACACAGCCATGTCATCTCCATAGACAAACATTCACAGCAGAATGGCCTTACTGAAGAGCTCAGTGACTTTCAAAGTGGCCCTGTCATAGGATGCCACCTTTCCAACAAGTCAGTTCTTCAAATTTCTGCCCTGCAAGACCTGCCCCGGTCAACTGTAGGTGCTGTAATTGTGAAGTGGAACGTCTAGGAGCAACAATGGCTCAGCCGTGAAGTGTTAGGCCACACAAGCTCACAGAACGGGACCGACGAGTGCTAAAGCGCATATCGTGTACAAATCATCTGTCCTTGGTTGCAACACTCATTACCGAGTTCCGAGTTCCAACTGCCTCTGGAAGCATCGTCGCTGGGAGCTTCATGAAATGGGTTTCCATGGCCGAGTAGCCGCACACAAGCCTAAGATCGCAATGCCAAGCGTCGGCTGGAGTGGTGTAAAGCTCGCCGCCATTGGACTCTGGAGCAGTGGAAACACATTCTCTGGAGTGATTAATCACGCTTCACAATCTGGCAGTCCGACGGACAAATTTGGGTATGGTGGATGCCAGGAGAACACTACCTGCCCGAAGGCATAGTGCTAACTGTAAAGTTTGGTGGAGGAGGAATAATGGACTTGGGATGTTTTTCATGGTTCGGGCTAGGCCTCTTAGTTTCAGTGAAGGGAAATCTTAACGCTACAGCATACAATGACATTCTAGATGATTCTGTGCTTCCAACTTTGTGGCAACCTTTTGGGGAAGGCCCTTTCCTGTTTCAGCATGACAAAGCCCCTGTGCATAAAGCAAGGTCTACAGAGAAATGGTTTGACTGGCCTGCACAGATCCCTGACCTCATCAAAAACGTTTGGGATAAATTGGAACGCCGACTGCGAGCCAGGCCTAATCGCCCAACATCAGTGCCTGACCTCACTAATGCTCTTTTGGCTGAATGGAAGCAAGTCCCCCAACTCCATATTAAAGCCCATGATTTTGGAATGAGATGTTCGACGAGCAGGTGTCACCATACGTTTGGTCATGTATGAAGGCCATTCTCACACAGATGCATGACTGTAACTATTAACTATGTCCGCAAATGTTATTCCCAGGTTTATGTACGTCTCTCTTCCTCAGGTGTCATGCGTGGGTCACATGGTGTGTGCAGTGGTGGCTGACACCAGGAAGCAGGCTAAGAGAGGGGCGGCTCTAGTGAAGATCGGCTACGAGGATCTGCCAGGCCCAGTGTTCACTGTTGAGGAGGCTATTGAGAAACAGTCCTTCTTTCTGCCCCAGAGGATGATCGAGCGAGGCAACGTGGATGAGGCTTTTGATAAGGTTGACCACATTTACGAAGGTACAGTATGTCTTAGTTTCGTATTGCGTACTAGGTGTGTCAACCTGGTTCCTATCTTGAGTGTTTGTACCGGTTAAGTCGATGTACTGAGCCGCGTTGTGCTCTTTAATCTCAGGGGAGATCCGGCTTGGTGGTCAGGAGCATTTCTACATGGAAACACAGAGCATGGTTGTTGTGCCTTCTGGAGAAGAGAGGGAGCTCAAGGTTTATCTCTCCTGTCAACACCCAACCTATGCCCAGGTACAGTCAACTCTACTCCTTCAATCTCCATCCCTGAGGATAGGAAAATATCAAATAGTCACTGTTGAAGTGTAAGTCATTACTCCTAATTGCCAAATGAAATGTTTCTTGTCTTGTGTCTTTTCTGTAGGAATCCATCGCGGAGACTCTTGGGATTCCCTCCAACAGAGTGTCCTGTCACGTGAAGAGAGTTGGCGGAGCGTTTGGAGGGAAAGTGACCAAAACGTCTATCATAGCCTGCATCACTTCTGTGGCTGCGTGGAAGTAAGTAAAATACTTCAAAAATAACTGACTTGATCCAATGACACATTACATATTTAACCCAAATGCAATGGTACTCTATGAATCCAAAACATCATTTATGTGTTTGTTTGAATCCCGGCCTGTTCTGATCTGTCTACCCAGGACTGGTCGGGCCGTGCGTTGTGTTCTGGAGAGAGGAGAGGACATGCTGATCACTGGGGCCCGCCACCCTGTCCTGGGCAAACACAAGGTGCTCCCCCTCTTAAGCCTTTGTGATATGACTGACTCACAAAGGGAGGCATTTGAGGGATCTCTAAGTGGTATTGTAGATTTGATTGATAATGATAATGTCTCCAGGTGGGCTTTATGAAAGATGGGAGGATAATGGCTGCTGATCTACATTATTACGCCAACTCTGGAAACACAGCAGATGAGTCTTTGTTGGTGAGTCACTCTTCCTCTGCCTTTCACCATTCAATTCTTAGCTTTCAAGGAGGACTTGGGGTTAACACCAGACTCCGTCTCTATGCTTGTCATAGGCGGTGTCTGAGCTCTTTGCTCCCTCCTTTTCTCCAGGTAATAGAGAAGATTCTCCTTCACCTGGACAATGCCTACAACGTGCCCAACCTTCGCGGTCGCTCGGTGGCGTGTAAAACCAACCTGCCCTCCAACACGGCGTTCCGAGGCTTCGGCGTGCCCCAGAGCATGTTGGTCACTGAGAACATGATCAATGACGTGGCCATGAAGTTGGGCTGCAACGCTGAAGAGGTCAGAGGTCAAGTGTTAGGGGTCCGGGAGGGTACATGGGGACAGGGAGGAAAGCCATATAAATAGAATCTAGCTAATTTACGTTTCTATGATGAAAGAGTGGGTGGTACCAGAGCCTTCTATTGAGGAAAATCGAATTGATATAAACAAATATTTCTGTGGTTAGTCTCATGACAGACATGCATAAATTAAGTCTGTTCAAAGACTGATGACGTCTGATTATTAAGCTGAATATGCTATAAAGTCAATATGCTATAAATGCCTTAAAGGTTTCATAAAGTACTGTGTACACGTCATAACGCCGTACTCTTAATATTTTCTCTTTCTTGAGCAGATCCGTGAGATCAACATGTACAAAGAGGTGTCCCTGACACATTACAAGTTTGAGTTTGATCCTAAGAACCTCCTGCGTTGCTGGGATGAATGCAAGGAGAAGTCTGACTATGGCAGTAGACGCAAATCCATCGCCCAGTTTAACCAGCAGAACCGCTGGAAGAAGAGAGGCATGGCCACGATACCCATTAAGTATGGCATCGCATTCTCAGACGGCTTCCTTAACCAGGTTTGCTTTGCCTTACACTGTCAAATTAGTCAATCAAATTATGCATAATGAATCAATAAAATAGAGGTTTGATATTTTCGCTGTGTGTCTGTGAGACAGGCTGCATCTCTGGTACACATCTACAAGGATGGTTCTGTTCTAGTCAGTCATGGTGGAACCGAGATGGGCCAGGGAATACACACTAAAATGCAACAGGTAGGTACAGTATTTTCTCACTTAGCTTGACTTAGTTGGAGTGAAATAATGATTGTAGTCCACATTCTGTACTAACTATAACTATTCCATAAATGTGTACTGCTTCTACTCGGCTGTATGTACTTTTTACATTCAATCAATGAATCTATCTTCAGGTGGCGAGTAGAGAGCTGCACATCCCCGCCTCTCTCATCCACATCACAGAGACCAACACCAGTGCTGTGCCCAACACCTGCCCCTCCGCCGCCTCCTTCGGCACGGATGCCAATGGCATGGCCGTGAAGGTACAGTATTGCCTGGGATCTCCCCAGGTAGCCCGATCCCAGATCAGTTGGTCCTCCAACACCTGATGTGGATATTTTCCTGTTGGCGTGTTAGTATGGATATTCAATCGATCAGTCATATTCAAGCAGTCTTTTTTTTTGTCTTGTCCGTTAGGATGCCTGTGAGACCCTGTACCAAAGACTAGAACCTGTCAGGAAAGAGAACCCAGAAGGCACATGGCAGACCTGGGTATTTCATATTGATGTCCACTTCCCATGACAAAATGATTTAAGTAGAACAGAGGGATATGAATCAGTTCATGAATAGCGACATGGTTCTAAATGACCAGTTTTGTGTTCTGGAAAATAGGTGCACTCAGCATTCATCCATAAGATCAGTCTGTCAGCTACTGGATACTACAGGTAATGAGATTCAACATAGACTTCCATGCAGACCTAACGCATGGGAGTGTACAGAAAGCCTTTCATCTCGTCTTTTATTTCACTATTGCAGATACAAAACCATTGACTTTTAGGACTGTAGGGCCTATGTGTGAAATATTGCTACTCTTACCTAATGTGGAAAGATACAAACATGTATAGATTTACAGTAGATAGCAGTGTGTGTATAAATGATGTGTAACACACAAAATGCCGACGTTTTGTATAGGGGTCATGACCTCCACATGGACTGGGAGAAGCAGGAGGGCAAGCCGTATGCCTACTACACCTACGGTGCCTGTTGCAGTGAGGTGGAGGTCGACTGTCTCACTGGAGACTACAGGGTAACCTCCATTATACAACCAGTATCTCTTACATGCTTTTACTGTTGTTACACACTTTATCTTAGGTACTAGTCAGCTGGTCAAAATAAGACATTCACTATTTCATACTATGAAATATGCACAATTTGACGTTGTTTTCTGCCCATGTCTAGACGGTGAGGACAGACATTGTTATGGATATTGGCAGGAGCATCAACCCCTCCGTAGACATTGGCCAGATTGAGGGCGCCTTCATCCAGGGTTT
This sequence comes from Salvelinus fontinalis, assembly GCF_029448725.1. Taxonomy (NCBI): domain Eukaryota; kingdom Metazoa; phylum Chordata; class Actinopteri; order Salmoniformes; family Salmonidae; genus Salvelinus; species Salvelinus fontinalis. The sequence continues at coordinate 16,175,999 of NC_074705.1, forward strand.
GGGTCTGTACACCATGGAGGAGCTGAAGTTCTCTCCCTCGGGAGTGTTGTACACGCGTGGCCCGTCCCAGTACAAGATCCCTGCTCTCTGTGACATACCACTTCAGTTCAACGTCTACCTGCTTTCAGACTCTGACAACCCACATGCCATCTACTCATCTAAGGTGAGCGACGGGTGTGTGTGTGTGTGTGACCAGGAAAAACTATCGTTAAACTAGTTATAGCCTTTAACCAAGACCTTTGGCGTCTACAGTAGTCCGTGAAGAATGTTCTGTCGAGTTAATTTGACGATAAAGTAAATATTCTTCTCTACAGGGAATCGGAGAGCCAGTGCTGTTCCTGGGTAGCTCTGTGTTCTTCGCCATTAAAGACGCGGTGGCAGCAGCCCGGGTAGAGGCTGGTATGGTGGGACCCTTTACCCTGAACAGCCCTGCTACCCCAGAGAGGACCTGTCTGGCCTGTAACACCCCCTTTACTCAGAAGGTAAGGCGACGCCACCAGCCAGTCTCAATTCACTCCCTACCCCAACCCATAATGCTTGACCCTAACCCGTCAATGTTTGCCAATTTGAATATGGAGTTTTCATACTGCTTCCATCTTACAGATCTGCAAACATAAAGGAGTTAGGAACAGGAAGGGGTAGGGAGTGAAATGGAACCGGCAAGTCGCCAGTTCAATGTACTGTACCTTATTCACATGGCAGCCATGACTGTTTGAAATCCAACTTGCTGCTCAGGAGTAATGTCAGCCATTGTTCTCTTCCAGATTCCAGCCAGCAAACAATGATCATTCCAACCATGGGCTTTGAGTATTCCCTGAATTAAAATAACATTCTGACTTGTCAGAGGTACTGATCACTGCCATAAGGAATACTACCTAATCATAGAATGTTACTAACACAGAAATTCTATATTTAGCTGAATAAGGATTAATAACACTGTATGATTGTAATACTTTAAATATCAAATTACAAAAGAAGCCTACGCTTTTGCTGCCAACCTATACTTTGCTTAAAAAATATATATGTATAATAAGTCTGTCTCAAATTAAATTTGATGTAAAAGGTAGGGTTGTCCAATTGTGAATCTATCCAATGCCATGTATGCCTCTTCACCTTCAATAAATTGCATGTTTCTCAACTTGAATACATGCTTCAAAAATGTATCCTTTATTAGTCAGACATCAGAATGCTTTACAGCACAGAATTTAACCAACGCTCAAAGTTCACTTCTATTTTTAGGTGAATCTGTGTTCCTCTGTTTGTTGACTGCTCTTGGCCGTAGGTCACAGATGCAGGATGTTAAAGTTTGAACAAACAGCCCAGAACATACACGACCAAACAACACCAGATGGTGTATTTATCTTACCCTTGGTTCCTAGGACAAAAGTGAAATTTCAAGCAACAGCGTCAAGTGCATATTCTGGACACATTTCCAAGTCATCCAGAAAGCACACAATCTGCGAGCAACCCACCAAGACCGAACAACACATTACGATTTGGTGAATGATTAATAGTTGGCGCCAAGCCCAGGTCTGACGAGGCTGCCAAGTCATCTTCAGTTGACTCATATGCTGATACTCCATGGTTTGAATGTTCCTTTCTTTGGAGATGGAGCCTTGAGGAAAAAAAGATAATGCCCATTAAACGAATGTTGTTGGCGAAAGGGAATCGGAGAGACCAAAACAGTAAACATGGGCCAGTTAGTGGACTCAGAATAAGCCTAGTCCTGAACTAAAAAGCACTTTCAATGGAGAATTTCCATCAAACTGCTTTTTAGTCTAGAGCTAGACTTGATCTGTGTCCTCTGAAATGAAGAAAAGTTACCATCTTAGTGAACTGGTCCTCACAGGCCATGCGTTTCCTCTCAGCAGTAGCAGGGGGAGCTTAGAGGGAAGCTGTCTCCTAACCCCCTCTCTACGGGCTGCAGCAACTGCCTCCTTTTATGGCAAGAAGATGGTGCTGGCCAAGAACACTGGCGGCACACGACAAACTTGAACTTGACAATGTGGCATGGTGCAAATCGTTCAGTCCAGAGAATGATCTTTATTTAGGCTTAACTGATGCCTTTATGGATGTGTCAAGTGATGTCGTTTGTCATGCCTTGGACATGTAGATGGCATGTGGGTTCTGTGCGTTGGCTAGCAGGTGGACATCAGAGGGCAGGAATCTTGTACTGGAATGGACCCCTGGTCATCAGAACCCCCTCAGGAGATAACTGCAGCTCCTCTATGGTGTACAGACCTATGCCCTGGACAAAGCCTCCCTCAATCCTGAATATATAGCACCGTGTTAACTTTGTCTTAAGTCTGTACCCTGTACCCGTCCTATATCTAGAGCTGGATTGAGGCTTCTTCCAACAGCCATCACAGTACTGGAAACAATAGAACACTATGAAATATCGGGGACACCAGGCCTGGTTTTCATAGCTGACTTTGAAAAGGCTTTTGATAAAGTACGACTGGAGTTTATATATAAATGCCTAGAATATTTCAATTTTGGGGAATCTCTTATAAAATGGGTAAAAATTATGTATAGTAACCCTAGGTGTAAAATAGTCAATAATGGCTACATCTCAGAAAGTTTTAAACTATCTAGAGGAGTAAAACAAGGTTGTCCACTATCGGCATATCTATTTATTATTGCCATCGAAATGTTAGCTGTTAAAATTAGATCAAACATTAATATTAAGGGATTAGAAATCCAGGGCCTAAAAACTAAGGTGTCATTGTACGCTGATGATTCATGTTTTCTTTTAAAACCACAACTAGAATCTCTCCACGGCCTCTTAGAGGATCTAGATACATTTGCTATCCTCTCTGGATTAAAACCAAATTATGATAAATGTACCATATTACGTATTGGATCACTAAAAAATACACATTTTACATTGCCATGTAGTTTACCAATTAAATGGTCTGACGGTGATGTGGACATACTCGGTATACAAATCCCAAAAGAAAGAAATGATCTCACTCCAATAAATTTTTATAGAAAGTTAGCAAAAATAGATAAGATCTTGCTACCATGGAAAGGAAAATACCTGTCTATTTGTGGGAAAATCACCCTGATTAACTCTTTAATCATATCACAGTTTACCTATTTGCTTATGGTTTTGCCTACACCTAGTGACCTGCTTTTTAAATTATATGAACAAAAAATATTCAATTTTATTTGGAACGGCAAGCCAGATAAAATTAAAAGGGCCTATTTATATAACGAATATGAATTCGGAGGGCAGAAATGATTAAATATTAAAGCATTTAAACCTCTCACTAAAGGCATCAGTCATACAAAAGTTATACTTAAATCCAAACTGGTTCTCTAGTAGATTGGTACGAATGTCTCATCCTATGTTCAAGAAGGGCCTTTTTTCCTTTATTTAGATTACACCTGCTCACTTTCGGTTGCTTGAAAAGGAAATAATTTCCAAAATATCTTTATTTTTTAAACAAGCCTTAGAAAGTTGGTTGCAATTTCAGTTTAATCCACCTGAAAGGACGGAACAAATAGTACAACAAATCTTGTGGTTAAATTCAAATATAGTAATTGATAAAAAAACTGTATTTATCGAAGAAATGTTTAAAAAAGGTATAATTTTTGTGAATGATATCATAAATAGGACTGGTGGAGTAATGTCACACATGCAGCTAACACAGACATATGGAAATGTCTGCTCTACCCAAAATTACAACCAATTAATTGCAGCATTACCACAAAAATGGAAGAGGCAGGTGGAAGGGGATAAAAGTAAGGAACTTGTATGTCGGCCTTATGTTAAAGAACATAAATGGTTAAAGAAAAGTGTGATAAATAAAAACATATACCAATTTCATTTAAGGACCAAAAAACTTACAGCTGTGCCATATAAATTGCAAAATAGTTGGGTAGAGATTTTCGCTGTACCCATTCCATGGCACATGGTTTATGAATTGATACGCAAAACAACGCCGGATTCAAAACTTCGAATTTTTCAATTTAAATTATTGTACAAAATTCTTGCAACTAATAGAATGTTATATATATGGGGGATACAATCTTCTCAGCTCTGTAGATTCTGCTGTGAGGAGGCAGAGTCATTAGACCATTTATTTTGGTATTGTACTGTAAAGTCCATGGAGAATAAGAACACCTCCACCCAGCTTCCAAATGCACTGAAGATAGGAAACACTGTCACCACCGACAAATCCACTATAATTGAGAATTTCAACAAGCATTTTTCTACGGCTGGCCATGCTTTCCACCTGGCTACCCCTACCCCGGTCAACAGCACTGGCCTCCCCTCTGCTACTCGCCCACGCCTTCCCCATTTCTCTTTCTCCCAAATACAGTCAGCTGATGTTCTGAAAGAGCTGCAAAATCTGGACCCTTACAAATCAGCCGGGCTAGATAATCTGGACCCTTTCTTTCTAAAACTATCTGCTGAAATTGTTGCCACCCCTATTACCAGCCTTTTCAACCTCTCTTTCGTGTCGTCTGAGATTCCCAAAGATTGGAAAGCAGCTGCGGTTATCCCCCTCTTCAAAGGGGGGGACACTCTTGACCCAAACAGCTACAGACCTATATCTATCCTACCCTGCCTTTCTAAGGTCTTCGAAAGCCAAGTCAACAAACAGATTACCGACCATCTCGAATCCCACCATACCTTCTCCGCTATGCAATCTGGTTTCAGAGCTGGTCATGGGTGCACCTCAGCCACGCTCAAGGTCATAAACGATATCTTAACCGCTATCGATAGGAAACAGTACTGTGCAGCCATATTCATTGACCTGGCCAAGGCTTTTGACTCTGTCAATCACCACATCCTCATCGGCAGACTCGACAGCCTTGGTTTCTCTAATGATTGCCTCGCCTGGTTCACCAACTACTTCTCTGATCGAGTTCAGTGTGTCAAATCGGAGGGTGTGTTGTCCAGACCTCTGGCAGTCTCTATGGGGGTGCCACAGGGTTCAATTCTTGGACCGACTCTCTTCTCTGTATACATCAATGATGTCGCTCTTGCTGCTGGTGAGTCTCTGATCCACCTCTACGCAGACGACACTATTCTGTATACTTCTGGCCCTTCTTTTGACACTGTGTTAACAACCCTCCAGACGAGCTTCAATGCCATACAACTCTCCTTCCGTGGCCTCCAATTGCTCTTAAATACAAGTAAAACTAAATGCATGCTCTTCAACCGATCGCTGCCTGCACCTGCCCGCCTGACCAACATCACTACTTTGGACGGCTCTGACTTAGAATATGTGAACAACTACAAATACCTAGGTGTCTGGTTAGACTGTAAACTCTCCTTCCAGACTCACATCAAGCATCTCCAATCCAAAGTTAAATCTAGAATCGGCTTCCTATTCCGCAACAAAGCATCCTTCACTCATGCTGCCAAACATACCCTTGTAAAACTGACCATCCTACCAATCCTCGACTTCGGTGATGTCATTTACAAAATAGCCTCCAAAACCCTACTCAATAAATTGGATGCAGTCTATCACAGTGCCATCCGTTTTGTCACCAAAGCCCCATATACTACCCACCACTGCGACCTGTACGCTCTCGTTGGCTGGCCCTCGCTTCACACTCGTCGCCAAACCTACTGGCTCCAGGTCATCTACAAGACCCTGCTAGGTAAAGTCCCCCCTTATCTCAGCTCGCTGGTCACCATAGCAATGCCCACCCGTAGCACGCGCTCCAGCAGGTATATCTCTCTGGTCACCCCAAAACCAATTCTTCCTTTGGCCGCCTCTCCTTCCAGTTCTCTGCTGCCAATGACTGGAACGAACTACAAAAATCTCTGAAACTGGAAACACTTATCTCCCTCACTAGCTTTAAGCACCAGCTGTCAGAGCAGCTCATACATTACTGCACCTGTACATAGCCCATCTATAATTTAGCCCAAACTACCTCTTTACCTACTGTATTTATTTATTTTGCTCCTTTGCACCCCATTATTTCTATCTCTACTTTGCACCTTCTTCCACTGCAAACCAACCTTTCCAGTGTTTTTTTACTTGCTATATTGTATTTACTTCACCACCATGGCCTTTTTATATTTTTATTTATTTATATATATATTTTGTTTGCCTTCACCTCCCTTATCTCACCTCACTTGCTCATATTGTATATAGACTTATTTTTCACTGTATTATTGACTGTATGTTTGTTTTACTCCATGTGTAACTATGTGTTGTTGTATGTGCCGAACTGCTTTGCTTTATCTTGGCCAGGTCGCAATTGTAAATGAGAACGTGTTCTCAATTTGCCTACCTGGTTAAATAAAGGTGAAAAAATAAAAAATGTAGCTCGTTTTTGGTCACAGGTCCAGGAATGGTTGAAGAATTGCAACATTTGCGTAGAACTAACGCTACAGATAGCAATACTGGGGGATTTGAAAAGCCATAGTCAATCAATCAATAATATAATAATTATTTTAGCAAAAATGTTTATTTTTAATTTACAATCCGTGGAAGCTATGAGAATAGGAAGATTCAAATCTTTTGTGAAGCATCACAGCACAGTTGAAAAATATATGGCAAATAAAAATCCGAAATGGATGATGTTGGAAGATAGATGGGAAAGGTTGAGTGGAGCTGAAGGGTGGGACTAATAACAAGATAAACATTGTAGGGCATACGGGATCTGTGAAATGTGTATAGGTGCGGAGCTATTGTGAAATAGCACAGTTACAAGTGGAAATCAAACTGGATGGACAACAGAAATAGAGGAAGGACTAAGAACAAACAAGAGAGAACTATTATAAAGTAGACTGTGTCTGTAAAATGTGTATAAGATGTATAAATTGAAGGTAAAAACAGAAATGTTTATCAGTTTACTCCAATTGGGGGATCGGTGGTAGGGTTTGCAGGGAATAATAATAAAGGTATACTCTTTAAAAATAGTATGTATGTCTATGTAGGTATGTGTATATGTATGCATACGTGAATGGATATATATATTTACCCCAAAAAATATGGGGGATTGGAAATGATGCAGACAATTACATTGGAAGCAACATTCTTTCCGCAATATTAAGCTGATCCACCCCCCCCCCCCAAAAAAAAAAAAAACAGCCATCACAATATCTGTTCTGAGATTCTGCAACAAACACACAGTTAATTGTATAAAGCCAATGACGTCCTTGAGACATAACATAAATCAAAGGCTCATACATGCTTATTGCAAGTTCTAAGGCATGCCTGCAGGTACAGTATGAAGTAGTGTTAATGAACATTTCACTGATTTAGACAAAAGGTAATACTGTACTTCATGCTCTCCAGTGAGACAGTCAATCTCCACTTCTGAGCAGCCGGCCCCAAAGGTGAAGTAATAGTAGGCTGGACCCTCGCTGTTCTCCCAGTCAACACCCGTGTGAGGTCCCCTGGAACCCATACGATGTCCATATTAGGATAGCCTACTTGTCACTGAGACTTTCCTAATATGAGAGCCGTAATCGTGCCGTTGCAGTGATCAAGAACTTACAACAGTCAGTGATACGCTGCATTGCTTCATTACACACTACAGTCTACTGTGTTGACAGGGTACGTACAAGAAGAAGACAGTTGCAGATTAGCTGACCTTCTGGCAATAAGCCTTGACAATCTGTGGGAAAGAACACAAGTTATTGTATGCTATACCATTATGGAGATTGACACAAAAACATAATTATATTGAGTTTATTATAGTCTGGTGGATGTTTGTTGATTACCCATTGTTGCCATGTATATTTGGGATGATTTTCCATGACTGGCTTCAAGCGCCTCATCAGTTTCTCACAAGCATCCTGAAATCATACACAGTAACATTTTGTAAGAGTACAATAAACACATTGAAACAGTATGTATTTATAAGCCTATGAGAAGCCTGTGAGAACAGAAAATTGGAGCTAGCCTAGTCCCAGATCTGTTCGTGCAGTCTTGCCAACTCCTATGGTCATTGTCCATAGGAGTTGGCGTGACAACACAAACCGATCAGAGACCAGGCTTTGTTGAAATACCTTGACTGCCATGCCCACTGCGTCCGTGCCAAAGGAGGCTCCTGAGGGTGCAGCATTGGGAACGTTGCCCGTACAGGTATTTTTGATGTGGATTGAGGACATAGGCACCTTCAGGATACGACCGGCAATCTGAAGGGCTTTGGTGTTGATGCCCTGACCCATCTCTGTGTCACCAGCACCGAGCCATCCTTGTAGATGGTCATCAGAGCTGCACCCTTGAGGGAGGGGTACAGAGCGGGGGGTATCCCTATCTCGTCCTTTGAAATGTTTCCAGAGGATGTTGCCTTGGGAGAGCAGTTTGAAATTCTGCTGTTCTATTAAGTGTAAAGGTACCCAGCTCCCAATTAAGTAAGGCCTGGCCATTTGCTTTTGCCTTACGTTTCACCACAAACGCCAGCACACACACAATCCACCTGTTGTGCATATTTGTTAGTGGTGTTAATACCGTGTCTGATTTATTGCGTAGGGTCTTTTTCATTTGTTTTGTCTTGTTTTCTACACACCTGGTTTCAATTTCCCTCATTTGTTGTTGTGTATTTAACCCTCTGTTCCCCCATGTCTTTGTGTGGAATTGTTTATTGTAAGTGCACGTGTTACTAGTGCGCGTCGGGTTTTGTACCCATGTTTGTTTATTTCGTTATGCCGTTGGTTTTACAATTAAACTGCTCCGGCTATTACCTAGTTCTGCTCTCCTGCATCTGAATTCCCTGCCACCAGTTTCGCACCCCTTACAGAATTCCAAACCAACCTATATGGAGTCAGCAGGAGCAGGTGCCCCTGGTATAAGGGGTCGAGGAGCGCGTCCTGAAGCAAGAGGCGATGATCCACCATCTCGGCGCCACCATGGACCGGAGAGACAGGGAGTTCCACCAGTGCCTCCCCCAGCACAACCGGGGCCTCCACTACTCACTCCCCCTGCACCCAGTTCCAGTGGGATTCGCTTCACCCTCCCCGGGGGGTACGATGGGATGGCTGCCCGCTGCCAGGGTTTCCTGCTGCAGTTGGATTTATACCTGGCAACCATCCACCCGGCTCCTTAGGGCCGTGAGAGGGTATCCTCCCTCGTCTCATGTCTCTCGGGGAAAGCCCTGGAGTGGGCCAACGCCGTCTGGACCACTTTGAGGAGTTCACCCGTCGTTTCCGGGCAGTCTTTGACCACCTGCCCAAAGGCAGAGCAGGTGAACGTCTTTTCCACCTGCGGCAGGGGACGAGGAGCGCACAGGAGTTCGCTTTGGTCTTTCGGACCCTGGCCTCCAGAGCGGCATGGAACGACAGGGCCCTGATCGACCACTAGCGCTGCAGTTTGCGCGAGGACGTCCGTCGATAGTTGGCCTGCAGGGACACCACCCTTACCTTCGACCAGCTGGTGGACCTGTCCATTCGGCTGGATAACCTGCTGGCTACCCGCGGACGTCCAGATCGGGGTCTGTTGGTTCCATCCCCCAGCACCACCGCTCCAATGCCCATGGAGTTGGGAGGTGCTGCGCTCAGGGAGACCGGTGGAGGTTCCGTCTCGAGCACCATCTGTGGCCGCAGAGGTCACACTGCCGGTCGGTGCCGGGTTGGTTCCTCTGGGGGTCAAGGCAGCAGACAGGGCACTCTGGCGTCACCCCAGGTGAGAAAGCACCATTCTCACCCAGAGCCCTCTGTTGCACACATGTTTTTGTTCGTCACTTTTCCTGAGTTTTTCCCGCATTCCCAGCATAAGGCGCTCGTCGATTCAGGCGCGGCTGGGAATTTTATTGACAGATCATTTGCCCATAGTTTAGGAATCCCCATTGTTCCTGTGGCTACGCCCTTCCCAGTTCACGCCTTAGATAGTCGACCATTAAGGTCAGGGTTGATTAGGGCGGTCACCGCTCCTCTGGGCATGGTGACGCAGGGGGGTCACACGGAGAGAATCAGTCTCTTTCTCATTGACTCTCCTGTGTTTCCTGTGGTGTTGGGCCTACCCTGGTTAGCTTGTCATGACCCCACTGTTTCATGGCTACAGAGGGCTCTCACGGGGTGGTCGCGAGAGTGCTCGGGGAGGTGTTTAATGGTTTCCGTAGGTGCTACTACGGTGGAAAGTCCAGACCAGGTCTCCACAGTGCGCATTCCCCTCGAATATGCCGATTAGGCTCCCGCCTTCTCCAAAAAGAAGGTGACTCAATTACCACCCCATCGACAGGGGGATTGTGCGATACATCTCCTGGTAGACGCTGCACTTCCCAGGAGTGACGTATATCCTCTGTCACAGGCGGAGACGGTGGCTATGGAAACATATGTCTCCGAATCCCTGTGTCAGGGGTACATTCGGTCCTCCACTTCCCCCGCCTCCTCCGGTTTCTTTTTTGTGAAGAAGGAGGGAGGTCTGCGCCCGTGTATTGACTACCGAGGTCTTAATTAATCAGATAACTGTGAGGAACAGTTACCCTGCTACCTCTTATCGCCACGGCGATTGAGTCAATGCATGGGGCGCGCTTCTTCACCAAACTTGGTCTCAGGAGTGCTTACAACCTGGTGCGTATCCGGGAGGGAGACGAGTGGAAGACGGCTTTCAGTACGACCTCCGGGCATTATACCTCGTCATGCCATACGGGTTGATTAATGCTCCATCAGTCTTCCAAGCCTGTGTAGAGGAGATTTTCAGGGACCTGCACGGGCAGGGTGTAGTGGTGTATATTGATGACATTCTGATATACTCCGTTACACGCGCCGAGCATGTGTCCCTGGTGAGCAAAGTGCTTAGTCGACTGTTGGAGCATGACCTGTACGCCAAGGCTGAGAAATGTCTGTTCTTCCAACAGTCCATCTCCTTCCTAGGGTACCGCATTTCCACCTCAGGGATGGAGAGTGACCGCATCTCAGCCGTGCGTAATTGGCCGACTCCTACCACGGTAAAGGGGGTGCAGTGGTTTCTAGGGTTTGCCAATTACTACCGGAGCTTTATCTGGGGTTTTGGTCAGGTAGCGGCTCCCATTACCTCACTGCTGAAGGGGGGACCGGTACGTTTGCAGTGGTCGGCTGAGGCGGACAGGGCCTTTGGTCACCTGAGGGCTCTGTTTACCTCGGTTCCAGTGCTGGCCCATCCGGATCCCTCTTTGGCATTCATAGTGGAGGTGGACGCGTCCGAAGCTGGTATAGGAGCCGTGTGTCACGGCCGTCGTCTAGGTGGAAATGACCGGACCAAGGTGCAGCGTGTTGAGCGTACATTCTTTTATTTAGAATGTCGCCAACAAAACAAGAAACAAAGAAACGACCGTGAAGCTTACTAGGGCTATAGTGCCACTAACAAAGTCAACTACCCACAACCAGCAAAGGAAAAAAGGCTGCCTAATTATGATTCCCAATTAGAGACAACGATAGACAGCTGTCCCTGATTGAGAACCATACCCGGCCAAAACATAGAAATACAAAACATAGAAATTAAGAAACTAGAATTCCCACCTTAGTCACACACTGGCCTAACCAAAATAGAGAATAAAAGCCTCTCTATGGCCAGGGCGTAACACTGTGCTCTCTCAGCACTCTCTCAGCACACGCATATGTATATACTGTATTCTACACTATCTATTGCATCTTAGCCTATGCACTCTGTGATTGCTTATCCATACATATATATATATATTCTTATTCAATTCCTATACCGAGAGTGTTGTGTATTAGGTATTTGTTGTGGAATTGTTAGATATTACTTGTTAGATATTGCTACACTTTCGCTACTCTCGCCATAACATCTGCTAACCATGTGTACGTGACCAATATAATTTGATTTGATTGTATGGAATAAGGATCACTTACTAGTTAGATTGTACAACCCAGATTGAAGGGTTTGAAAGGATAAAGTGTCTGGATTTACTTTTAATATAAGTGTTTTGATATAACCTTCTTTGATAGTGTAAGCCACAATCTAATGCTTACCTTAATATGTAACAATAATTATCACAGAGTGATAAAAGGAGGGAGTGTGATGGAAATTTCGTCTGCGTATCAGATCGTATGTTTAGTATAATGCTGCTTTTCTAATAACCTGTCTTGGTTGGGTTCATGAGAGTGACTGATTGATTGTATATGGGAGGAATCCCTTCCCATATTGATAAGCAATTTGGCAGTATGCCAAGAACATTGCTCTGGGAACCAAAAGGAGCATCTCAGAGAAGAACACTCGTGAGGTATCAGTCAGTCAAATGCAGGAACCAAGTTCAATAATGAATAATGTAAATCATGCTTATGTGACTTGTTTGTGTAGCAATTTGTAAGGACTGAAAGGATAGATTGTATTGAGTTTGTGAACCTCTCCGGCTGTGATAATAAAGATAACTTAATTTACTTTGAATTTGACTCCTTAGTGATGAATTTACATGACAATAGGGTGCTGGGTCAGGCGTATAACGCAAAGTCTAGCAACCGAAAGGTTGTGTGTCCAATCTCATCACGGATAACTTTAGCATTTAAGCTAATTAGCAGCTTTGCATCTACTTAGCATGTTGGGCCAGTACCCGAAGGTTGCTGGATCGAATCCCCGAGCTGACAAGGTAAAAATCTGTCGTTCTGCCCTTGAACAAGGCAGTAACCCACTGTTCCCCTGTAGGCCGTCATTGTAAATAGGAATTTGTTCTTAACTGACCTGCCTAGTTAAATAAAGGTTCAATAAAAAATAAAACTTTAAATGTAAAATTAACCTGAACCTAACTCCGAACCTTAACTGCCAACCCTAACCCTTAGCCAAGCTAACATTAGCCACCTAGCTAACATTAGCCACAACAAATTGGAATTCGTAACATATCATACGTTTGCAAACTTGTAACATATTGTACGAATTGCAATCTGTAATATATTGTACGAATTACAATTCGTTACATATCATACAAATTGTAAATGGGAAAATATCAAACAAAATGGATTATGGACATCCACAAATTAATAAATACCACACGAAATGTAACATATCCTACTAATTGGAGTGTCCCAGATTTACATTTACTATCTTACGTCTACCCCGGAGTCCAGGTTGAAAGTATTGTCATGTATTTGAAAAAAATCAGGTTGGAGTTATGAGTTAAACTCAGGTCATCATCAATATCCAGAGTGGTATTTGAATGAGAGAGTAAAGCAGTTATTCCTCACTGGTTTGGTGTAAGCGATGTCAATGGACAGGAGGACTTCATCTGATCTAAGCTCTGTCTTGCCAAAGCCAGTGAAGAGTTCTTCATTCAGAGTGATCTCCCTTGTCCCATTTTCTACAACAAAAAGTTTTATACTATGAATCTAGGCATCACTCAATCAACCATGTCCTTCCCATTTAGGTCATGTGATATTGCATGATCACGAACTGAAAGAAAAATGATCAAATCAAGGAGAATCGTGCAGTCCAAGGCAGCTAGAACACCATTGAGATCATACTTTGGGTTGGCACTGAGGATATTGCCTCCAATGGTCTGTAGACATGGGACATCATAAAACCGATCAAATAAAACACATCAATAAGGCTTTTGGGCAAGAGTAATGCAGTGATCTAATGTCATACGACTGGCCTATTGCACGACAGTGGCCCAGCGACACCCTTTTCACACTACATAGCCAAGCCAAGCTGTCTGTGCTTGCCTGGTTACGCATTGACCATAGCTGCTGGAACCATGCTAAAAAGGTGAGAAGAAAATATCTGAGCCGCCACAGTTAAGTTTGTTGGGTACATACAGGTGTGCTATCTTAATTTGATCATTCTGTTGTCACAGAGAATTAGGCTTCTAAAGTTGGTCATTTAAAATGTCAGACATGATTTACCCTAACTAAAAATGTATCAGCCAATACAAACATGTCCATTAATTATAATCCACATACTAATTAAAGTGTCATTTTGCTGCAGGATTACTTTCCTGCTGTGAGAAACTGGTCAAATTATGATAGAACATCTGTATCTGTAGGTAACAGTTATAGGGCTTACAGCCATGTTGCGGATCTGTTTCCCTGCTAGACACTGTAGGGTCTGAAGCAGGGCCTGGTACCCCCTGGTTCTCTCTGCCTCCATCTCCCTCACAGCCCTTTCCATCTCCTCCTTCATACTGGACAGGGTGCAGACAGCCCCTACACTCACACCTGCATGGACACGAACACAAGTAGATGACGAAAAGCTGAAAAGTAATTTAAATGAACAGACAATAAATACACATCTAAACCTACCTTCCTTCCCCCACGTCATAGTATGTAAATCTGAAACTCTCCCGGCGTAGATGATGAGAGGATCATGGACTCCTTTCACTTGCATTTTTGGTCCTGTTCAAAATAAATACACGCATAAAAGATACAATGTGGCTTAGTAGTCATCAGGATTAATATTTTTTTATACCGTATACAACGTATGGGTCTAAACTCAGCAAAAAAAGAAACGCCCTCTTACTGTCAACTGCATTTATTTTCAGCAAACTTAACATGTGTAAATATTTGTATGAACATAACAAGACCCTGGGCATGAGCAGGGACCCTGGGGATCTTTCTTTTGGTGTTTTTCAGAGTCAGTAGAAAGGCCTCTTTAGTGTCCTAAGTTTTCATAACTGTGACCTTAATTGAAAAAGCTAATTTGCCCCTTAGGGCCATGTAGTTACATGCTGTGACTACCTTTACATGAATTAGTGTTAAGGTATTCTTTTGGTTAACCCTATCAGTTCCGAAACCCCAGCAAAAATCTGCTTTTCATTTATCGGACTTTCCTTTATCTGCATGTCCAGCCCTTATATTTAGCCTGACAATTAAATGTTTTACCATTTTAGTTTCACAACAACCAGGGCTACAAGTAGAGTAGTACACAAAACAATTTGACATAAACAGCTGCATCCATGATTTTTATTGACATAAAATAAGGTCTGCCAAAGCAAAAACCTGATAAAAAATGAATTTATATGAATGCAGAAATTGTTTGCTCGCTGGGAAATGAATATCCAACTAGTCAGTGACAACTGTGTGGAGTTTGTGACAGCAACTACAGTATATGAGCTTATTATAGCATTTTAGACACTATGTCACAATAGACACAAAACGTGCATATTTGTGAGTCTCAGCTTTTAATCGTTTGTAGCTGAAACCATTCGAACTCCACAGACATTTATGTAAAAGACCCAGCCCCGCGCCCCTTCGGGATCCGCCCTTGTCTCACAAACACCGCTCTAGCTCAGCCCCCACTAACCACAAAGACTAACGGATGCAGAATAAATATAAAAAGCCAAAGGTTCACCCCAGAAGTCTGTAGCTCAAACACACAATGTTTAAAAGGTGTTAAAAGTCCAAAACACGCTGGCATTATGGTGGGACTCGTTGGGTTATGGGGACTATAGGACTATACCATTCCCTAACGCATCTTGCGCAAGTATAAGGTTGGAATTCATTAGGTGAAAATGTAAAGTATTTAACTCACGTCACTATCCATGTGTTGCTTAGTTCCATTCTCTATACAGCAACTTTCCCCCTGATTCTCCATTCTGGCCATTCCGGCAACATCCCTCTCCATTCTCTGATACCTAGTGATATGTAACATGCATTTTTACAGAACATGTGTCAAAGTAATAAAAAGAGAAAACATGTGCATTGTGGTTAACAGACATGTGCTTTGAATCAAACAACTAGCTTGTGGAAATGGGTTAAAGGTATCATAGAAAGTTTGGAATCCATTCATGATCGGCCTGTAGCCAGTACGGCGGCAGAGGTTTCCTTTGAGAATGTGGTCAAAAAACTTGTCAATAATGTTTGAAAATAGCTAGCACCTACAGCTAATGTTTTTATAGAGACCTTTGGACTACTCAATATTATAAAAATAATAATAATAGTAAATAACCTATGTTTTATATTTGATCTATAAAATATATAGAAATGACCTCCTAGGTCTGATGACATCCATGGTGGGCTGTGGTTTGTTCCTCAGTAAAGTGCACATGGACATCACCATGCCTGGAGTACAGAACCCACACTGAGATCCGTGGGCCTTAGCTATACGCTCCTTGAAGTACCTAGACATATCAGCTTCCCTTACAATGAATGGTGAGATACACTTGTAGGATTTAGGATCACAAAACCCTATATAACCCTATAGTAGGACCTACCTGAACCGGATGCAGTTTGGTCTTGATGCTGCCGATACCCTCCACTGTTACCACAGCAGCCCCACGCAGTGTGCAGATGGGCTGCAGACAAGCGTTAACAGTGCAGTGGCTAGGATCAGAGGTCAAGGATATTACAAGCAGTGCCGTCTCGAATGGAATAGAATAGTGTGACGCAAACTGAAGAAGATTCCAGTCATTTTACCTCAAAACTGGGTTTCTCAGTCATGATATTTTGCAGTGTTATTTAGTAAAATATTAAATGAAATGGTTTGCTTCCCAGATATAGTTGTGAGGGCAGTATTAGAACGAAAGGATAGAGAACTCTGTTGTGGAGTTGGTCATATCTGGACACCATGACCGTGCAGGCCCCACCCCCTCCACAACCATACTTAGTCCCAGTTAGAAGCACTATATAGAGAAGAGATACATGTAGAGGATTTTGGCTAAGCATTTTGAAATGACTCACTGCTACTCAACCCTGCACCTTAGAGGCTGCTGACCTATATACATAGACATGGAATCACTGGCCACTTTAATAATGGAACACTAGTCACTTTAATACTGTTTACTTACTGATTTACTAATCTCATATGTATTAACTGTATTCTATTCTACTGTATTTAGTCAATGCCACTCCATCATTGCTCGTCCTAATATTTATATATTTCTTAATTCCATTTTTTTACTTTTAGATTTGTGTATTGTTAGATACTACTGCACTGTTGGAGCTAGGAACACAAGCATTTTGCTACACCTGCAATAATATCTGCTAAATATGTGTATGTGACCAATGCAATTAGATTTGATGAACATAGACATTACGTGCTGTTATTTACATAAAAAAGGTGTTGTTATTTTGTTGAGGAAAAGTACCTTTCCTTCTGAGGAATTTGAGGAGCACCTCCTCTGGATCGGCATTCCTCTCTAAGATCTGAAATGCACACACACACACACACACACACACACACACACACACACACACACACACACACACACACACACACCACACACCACACACCACACACCACACACACACACCACAATCTATTCTAAGACAACCAAGCCTCTGTCTGTGAGAAAACAGTAACAAGGCATATCTACATCAGGAGAAAGGAAAGTCCCTGGAGACAGGAAAGGACCCTGGAGAGTCAAAATGATATCACGGGTGGCTTTAGAATGTCATACTCTCTGCATCTAATCTACAGTACTATCTGTGACTATAATCAGGATATTGGTGTATCAGTCTGCTGACAATCATGTGCTTTACATAAAAGTCAACAATTTGAGGTGGGAGGACTGGAGGAATATGCATCAATATATTGAATACTGCATAATAAAATATTTCAGAAGATTATAAATTTTAAAAAGCAGCCTTTTGTTTAATATTTTCTTACAGTGTTGAAGTGATATGATTTGCTCATACTAACCATAGAAATAATAGAAAGTATCACAAACACAATAAACATTTACCAGACAACTTCATAGCGTAAATGACAATTATTATTCAATTTCATTTGGAACTAATGTCAATTGAGCTGCTCAGCAAAAGGAAAATATACCGTCCTCTGCAGTTTGAAAATGTGGCCTAATGTTATTCCAAAAGACCAGTACAGCATAAATGGTCAAACCAACATCTAATGGAGAGTAAATAAAGTGTTGATCCAATATGGTTAAGCAGTCCGGATTTTTTTTTTTACACAGGCAGCCCAATTCGGATCTTTTCTCCATCCTTCTGAGAATCCGTAGGCGAGCGAGTAAACACCCACTGCCATCCGTTCTTCTTGATAATCAGGAGGCTTTACTCCACACACAGAGATGCATACAAAGCTCTCCCCCGCCATCCATTTGGCACATCTGACCATAATTCTAGCCTCCTGATTCCTGCTTACAAGAAAAACTAAAGCAGGAAATACCAGTGGCTCGCTCAATACGGAAGTGGTCAGATGATGTGGATGCTACACTACAGGACTGTTTTGCTAGCACAGACTGGAATATGTTCCGGGATTCATCCAAAGTCATTGAGGAGTACACCACCTCAGTCACCGGCTTCATCAATAAGTGTATCGACGACGTCGTTCCCACAGTGACTGTACGTACATATCCCAACCAGAAGCCATGGATTACAGGCAACATCCGCATAGAGCTAAAGGCTAGAGGAGCGGGAGACTAATCCAGACTCTTATAAGAAATCGCGCTATGCCCTAATAAGAAGAATCAAACAAGCAAAGAGTCAATACAGGATTAAGATTGAATCCTACAACACCGGCTCTGATGCTCATCAGATGTGGCAGGGCTTGAAAACTATTATGGACTACAAACGAAACCCAGACGCGAGCTGCCCAGTGGCGCTAGCCTACCAGATGAGCTAAATGCCTTTTATGCTCGCTTCGAGGCAAGCAACACCGCAGGGTCAGACGGATTACCAGGACGTGTACTCAAAGCATGCATGGACCAACTGTCAAGTGTCTTCACAGACATTTTCAACCTCTCCCTGACCGAGTCTGTAATACCTAAATGTTCCAAGCAGACCACCATAGTCCCTGTGCCCAAAGAAGCGAAGGTAACCTGCCTAAATGATTACTGCCCCGTGGCACTCACGTCAATAGCCATGAAGTGCTTTGAAACAGCATCCTCCCGGACACCCTAGACCCACTCCAATTCGCATACCGCCCCAGCAGATCCACAGATGACACAATCTCAATCGTACTCCACACTGCCCTTTCTCACCTGGACAAAACCAACACCTATTAGAGAATGCTGTTCATTGACTACAGCTCAGCGTTCAACACCATAGTGCCCACGAAGCTCATCACTAAGCTAAGGACTCTGGGACTAAACACCTCCCTCTGCAACTGGATCCTGGACTTCCTGACGGGCCGTCCCCAGGTTGTAAGAGTAGGCAACAACACGGCTGTCACGCTGATCCTTAACACTGGGGCCTCTCAGGGGTGTGTACTTAGTCCCCAAGCCATAAGACTGTCGAACAATTAATAAAATCGCCACCGGACAATTTACATTGACCCCCCTCCCTGCTACTTGCTGTTTATTATCTATGCATAGTCACTTCACCCCCAACTACATGTACAAATTACCACAACTAACCCCGCACACTATCTCGGTACACTGCCCCCTGTATATAGCCTCGTTATTCTTATTGTGCTTTTATTATTCCTTTTAATTTTAGAATACTTGGTGAATATTTTCTTGACTCTTCTTGAACTGCACTGTTGGTTAAGGGCTTGTAAGTAAGAATTTCACGGTAAAGTCTACACTTGTATTCGGCGCATGTGACAAATAAAGTTTGATTTGATATGACATCGAAAATCAATTCACTGCAACTTGGTGGGGTGACATCAGTGATGTTTACTCAAAAGCAGCAATTTGAAACTCTGAACTATCATTTGTGGCAGTTGAAATACCTTTGGAATTGACCAATGTCACATTGCTTGAGCATGACAATCATTTACACACATTATCAAGAAAGTTATATCATGACAAAGAAACATTACAAATACACGATAGAGACATATTTAAACACGCATGCGTACTTGCGAAAACCGGTCACTGGTTGGTTCCGGAAAGGGTATTTTTGTTAGGTCGATAGAACTGAAATCGGGTGTTTGAATTTGTTCTTACTCTAACCGTTTTTTATCTGCATAAATTTCGGTAGGTGACCTGCATACTTTGCACATTCGGTAGACAATTTAATCTACACGTGTCTGTTTAAACTAACATTGGCTAGCTAGAGTTCTTTTTCAGGCATTGTTCGCTAGCAAGCACAACTTGGCTAACGTTACTTAGCGAACTAAATGGCTAACAACTATCATGTCGGAAGAACTGACTTTGTTAGATATGGCACGTTGAAACGCATGTATAAGTAACTACCCACGGTAGAGACACCTAGTTGCCATATCGACGTCCTTTGGTCCAAGTTTTGTTGGCATTACAGGAAATTGTAGCTTGTTAGCTAACGTTAGCTCCTATGGGAGTTTCGCTGGTGCCACACGAACAAGCAAGGCCTGGCTGAACAGGCGCATGGGGGAAGGTCCCGGTGCTCACACTAAAGCCTACCATCTTGGATGGTAACTAAGCAGGCTAGCTAACGTCACCTAACTACATTTTGATTGTAACCTAGCTTTGTCATGATGAATATAAAACAATGTCAACTTTACCAGTTATCCAAATTACCAGGTGTGGCTTGCCAAAAGATATCCAGAACAAGGCATAGCATAGTTCTGACTGGCTCTTATGGGCCTAACGTTACATAAATCCTGTTGGGCAGAGCACGTTTCCAACTAGCTATACAAAACTAGTTAACATTATCAGGCTATCTTGACAGTGCTCAATCACAGACGTTAATATGAAACTTCTCTCATCCAGAGTGTCTTTTATGAATAATCAAAAGCAGCAAAAGCCAACGCTAACCGGCCAGCGTTTCAAAACGAGGAAAAGAGGTAAGTTGGGCATCTTCATTGTCGACCAAATTGACCACTACTTTTTGGGGGTTTCACTTAGCTATGTCAAGATGCTACCAGCGGTGAAATTCTGGCATGTTTTTCAACAGATGAAAAGGAGAGATTTGACCCTACTCAGTTTCAAGAAAGTATCGTACAAGGCTTAAATCAAACTGGCTCTGATTTGGAAGCTGTTGCAAAATTCCTTGATGCCTCTGGCGCCAAGCTTGACTACCGCAGGTATGCAGAGACGCTCTTTGACATCCTGGTGGCTGGCGGAATGCTTGGTGAGTACAGATCTTTAAGCAGTGTTGAAAGTCAGTAGCTTTCAGGGATCCCTTGCCCCCTTCCAAAGTCCCACCCATCTGACCTTCTACGATGTGTTTTTTGAGAAGGAAAGAGGATTCGTGGAAAGTTTTAGAGGAAGTGTAGTGTTGGAAGTCAGTTTCCATACCATTTGGAAAGCCACTAAAGTCCAGATCAGCACACTGACACTTTCTCTTTCTCCCCCTTCACCTGTTGGCAGCCCCAGGAGGTAGTATATCTGATGACCTGACCCGCACAGAGTTCTGCCTCTTCACGGCACAAGAGGACCTTGAGACAATGCAAGCATATGCTCAGGTAAGAGGATGTGGAAATAATTTATTAGGGCAAAGTATCTATATCCCACTCTAGATATACATCTGTCAAGAAGCTCTATCCAGCTAATCAATGATGTATAATGAATTTACCACAATTTCACATCTTCCTTTGTTTTGGACTTGTAGGTTTTTAACAAGCTGATCCGGCGTTACAAGTACCTGGAGAAAGGGTTTGAGGAGGAGATCAAGAAGGTGAGACAGTTGGTTTGAACTCCTGCTTGGCAGTTGGCACTGATGGAAGTTGCACGCAATGGAACCTGCATGAGCTGTTTGAATGGGATATTTTATTTTCACAACAAAGACCTAAAACATTTACCCAGCAGGCTCATTATTCTATCTACTCCACAGTTGCTGCTCTTTTTAAAAGGGTTCACCGAATCAGAACGCAACAAGCTGGCCATGCTCACTGGCATTCTGTTGGCCAATGGAAACATATCAGCCGCCGTCATTGGAAGTCTCTTCAACGAGAACGTGGTCAAAGAGGGTGAGTGTCTGCCAACCCACCACTATCTTTACCTGGACCTGTCCAATAAGAGCTGCTTGTTTTCATTTTCACAAATGTTTGGTTACGGTGGGCCCTAATGAACATGACCCTCTTCACTGGATACCCACCTTTTTGTTAAATGGTCTCTGAAATGGACACAGAATTCAGTCAAACAACTTATTTTTTGTGAATCCAATGTCTCTGAAATGAATGTTTTTAGTTCATACAAAATAGTGATTTGAGTGCTGTTCATTGCAGGGTACCTGCTGCTTTGACTGTTGCTTTATGACTGTTTGCAGGAGTATCTGCGGCCTTTGCTGTGAAACTGTTCAAGTCCTGGATCTATGAAAGGGACATCAACGCTGTTGCTGTCGCTCTCCGCAAAGTCGGCATGGACAACAGGCTGATGGTAAAAGCTACAAATCCTTACTTTTTTTTTTGTCCCTCCAAGTATACCAATACATAGAGTATGTGGTGCTTTCCTCAACACAGATTAAAGGGGTGGTTCTCCAAAATTACATGCGTTTCCTTGCAACATTTAATGGCGCCGGAGAGGATGGCTACTATTTTATTGGCTCTTAACCAACCGTGCTATTTTATTTTTGCGTTTAACTTATTTTGTACATAATGTTACAGCTACCGAAATGTGACCGAAATGAGCTTCTGGACATCAGAACAGTGATTACTCATCTTGAACTGTACAAAGACTTTTTCTTTAATGAGTTGTACAAGAGGGATTTACTCCAGACACACGAACAGGCCCTCATACCTGTCGTTCACAGCAGCAGAAAGAGACAAAGATTTTGCGGGAGATTGGGGGTGCCTTGTGAGGATTAGGCGATGAGTGGCTAATCTGCCTTTGCCATCCGTACTGTTAGCCAACGTACAATCGCTGGAAAATAAATGGGACGAACTAAAAGCATTTATATCCTACCAACGGGACATTAACTGTAATCTTATGTTTCACTGAGACATCGTGGCTGAATGACGACATGAATAACATACAGCTGGCGGGTTATACACTCTATTGGCAGGATAGAACAGCAGTCTCTGGTAAGACAAGGGGTAGCGGTCTATGTATATTGGTAGGAAGGAAGTCTCAATGTTTTGCTCGCCTGATGTCGAGTATTTCATGATACGCTGTAGACCACACAATCTACCTAGAGTTTTCATGTGTATTTTTCATAGCTGTCTACATACCACCACAGACCGACGCTGCACTAAGACAGCACTCAATAAGCTGTATACCACCATAAGCAAACAGGAAAACGCTCATCCAGAGGTGGCGCTCCTAGTGGCCGTGAACTTTAATGCATGGGAAACTTAAATCAGTTGTACCTCATTTTTATCAGCATATTAAATGTGCAACCAGAGAGGGGGGAGGAGCTCTAGACCGCCGTTATTCCACACAGAGACATGTACAAAGCTCTCCCTCGCCTTCCATTTAGCAAATCTGACATTCTTTCCTGATTCCTGCTTACAAGCTAAAATTATAGCAGGAAGCACCAGTGACTCGGTCAATAAAAAAGTGGTCAGATGACGCAGATGCTAAGCTACAGGACTGTTTTGCTAGCACAGACTGGAATGTGTTCCGGGATTCTTTCGATGGCATTGAGGAGTACACCACATCAGTCACTGGCTTCATCAATAAGTGCATCAATGACGTCATCCCCACAGTGGCTGTACGTACATACCCCAACCAGAAGCCATGGATTACAGGCAACATCCGCACCTGGTTAAAGGGTAGAGCTACCACTTTCAAGGAGTGGGACTCTAACCCGGAAGCTTATAAGAAATCCCGCTATGCCCTCTGAACCATCAAACAGGCGAAGCATCAATATAGGACTAAGATCAAATCGTACTACACCGGCTCTGACGCTCGTTGGATGGGGGCAGGGCTTGCAAACTATTAGACTACAAAGGGAAGCACAGCTGAGAGGCTCGTGTCACTGGGCAGCTATCAGATGAGCTAAATAACTTCTATGCTCGCTTCGAGGCAAGTAACACTGAAACACGCATGAGAGCATCAGCTGTTGCGGACTGTGTGATCACGCTCTCTGCAGCTGTTGTGACTTTTAAACAGGTCAACATTCACAAGGCCGCAGGGCCAGACGGATTACCAGGACGTGCACTCTGAGCATGCACTGACCTACTGGCAAGTATCTTCACTGAAATTTTCAACCTCTCCCTGTCTGTAGTCTGTAGTACCAACATGTTTCAAGCAGACCACCATTGCCCCTGTGCCCAAGAACACCAAGTTAACTTTCCTAAATGACTAGAGACCCGTAGCACTCACATCTGTAGCCATGAAGTGCTTTGAAAGGCTGGTCATGGCTCACATCAACACCATTATCCCAGAAACCCTAGACCCACTCAAATTTGCATACTGCCCCAACAGATCCACAGATGATGCAATCTCTATTGCACTCCACACTGCCCTTTCACACCTGGACAACAGGAACACCTATGTGAGAAAGCAAATAATTGACTACAGCTCAGCGTTCAACACCATAGTGCCCTCAAAGCTCATCACTAAGCTAAGGACCCTGGGACTAAACACCTCCCTCAGCAACTGGATCCTAGACTTCCTGACGGGTTGCCCCAGGTGGTAAGGGTAGGTAACAACACATCCTCCACAATAATCCTCAACACGGGGACCCCTCAGGGGTGCGTACTCAGTCCCCTCCTGTACTCCCTGTTCACTCATGATTGCACAACTCCAACACCATAAAGTTTGCCATTGACACAACAGTGGTAGGCCTGAAAAACAACGAGACAGCCTATAGGCAGGTCAGAGACCTGCCCGTGTGGTGCAAGGACAACCTCTCCCTCAGCGTGATCAAGACTAAGGAGATGATTGTGGACGACAGGAAAAGGAGGACTGCGCACACCCCCATTCTCATTGACAGGGCTATAGTAGAGCAGGTTGAGAGCTTCAAGTTCCTTGGTGTCCATATCACCAACAAACGAACATGGTCCAAACACACCAAGACAGTCGTGAAGAGGGCACGACAAAACCTATTCCCCCTCAGGAGACTGAAAAGATTTGGCATGGGTCTTCATATCCTCAAAAGGTTCTACAGCTGCACCATCGAGGGCATCCTGACGCTTGCTGGTATGGCAACTGTCCGGCCTCCGACTGCAAGGCACTACAGAGGCAAGTGCGTACGACCCAGGCTTTTAAACAGCTTCTACCCCCAAGCCATAAAACTCTTGAACATCTATTTAAATGACTACCCAGACTATTTGCATTGTGTGTGTGTCTCCCCCCCCCCCCCCCTTACGCTGCTGCTACTCTCTAATCTATGCATAGTCACTTTAACTCTACCTACATGGACATATTACCTCGACTAACAGGTGCCCCCACACATTGACTCTGTACCTGTACCCCCCTGTATATAGCCTCGATATTGTTATTTTACTGCTGCTCTTTAGTTATTTCTTACTTTTTAAAAGGTTATTTTCTGAACTGTATATTGTTGGTTTAAGGGCTTGTAAAGTAAACATTTCACCTGTTGTATTCGGCGCATGTGACAAATAAGTCTTGATTTGTTTACCCTGTAAGCCCTGTCATACTAATTCTACGGAAGGCCGAGTGTCTGCGGGTTTTCGCTCGTCCCTTGTACTTGTTTGACTCAAGGTCACTAATTAGTAACACTCTCCCCACCTGCTTGTCTAGGTCTTAATTGAAAGGGAAAAACCAGCAGGCACTAGGCCCTCCATGGAAATAGTTTGATACACCTGCTGTAAGCGGTCTATGGACAAGGCATGACAGCAATCCATGCTTTAGGTTAGTATCCCTGGCACTGTTTCCGTATGTTAACATTTTAGCATTTGTGGCACAATTTCAACATGCTAACGTTTCAGCATTTATGAACAAATCCCATTAAAGTCATGGGACCGATATTAACATTTCACACCACTTTCACATCCTCTGAGTGACTTTGTTGAGCTTCAAAATCAATTTTAGATACTTTTGGATGATTTGGGCATGTGTGGAAAATGCTAATTGGTCCCATGACTTTAATGGGATTTGTTCATATATGCTGAAACGTTAGCATGTTGAAATTGTGCGAGGGATACTAAACCAAAGCATGGATTTCTGTCGTACCTTATCCATAGGAGTAAGGAAGCAAGTATAATTTTGTAATTTGGGTGAACTATCCCTTCAAGACTAGTCGTAGTCTAAAAAGCATGTTCAATGGAGGAGATTGTCTGTTGAACCAGCCCTAAGAGTTTTTATATAGGCCTATAGATTTAAAACAAAATAAATATTGAATGGGAACTAATTACTTGTATCAATATCTGTCACAGGAACTCTTTCCTGCCAACAAGCGGAGCTGTGAACATTTTTCGAAGTACTTCACTGACGCGGGACTGAAGGAGCTGTCAGACTTTGCCAGGAACCAGGAGGCCATCGGGTCCCGTAAGGAGCTGCAGAAAGAGCTCCAGGAGATGATGGCCCGCGGAGACAACTTCAAAGATGTGAGGCCCGGCTTCACTATTATTCTTATACGGTGGGCTCAAAGTATTGGGACAGTGACCCCAATTTTTTGGGGGGGGTCTCAACTGCATACAGAACTTGGTATTTGAAATGATACAATGACCGGTTAAAGTGCAGACTCAGCATTCATTTGAGGGGATTTTCATCGATCGGGTGAACTATTTAGAAATTGCACCACTTTTTGTACGTAGTCCCCACTTTTTTTTTGGAGGAGGAGGAGGACTAAAAGTATTGGGACAAATTAATTTGTTTTAAAGTAGTCAACAATTTAGTATTTGGTCCCATATTCCTAGCATGCAACGATTGTAGCGTAATACTCAAGAAGCCTAGAGGCTGTAATCGCTACCAAAGGTGCTTCAACAAAGTACTGAGTAAAGGATTTAAAGTTTTTGCTTTGTCATTGTGGGATGTTGTGTGTAGATTGAGGGGGGAAAAACATTTTAAATCCATTTTAGAGTAAGGCTGTAATGTAACAAAGTGGAAGAGTCAAGGGGTCCGAATGCGCTGTACAGTTCATATAAGGAAATCAGTCAATTGAAATGCATTTGAGGCTTTTCTATGGATTTCACATGACCAGGTGCATGGCCCTGGGAGGGCATCAGCCCACCCACTTGGGATCCAGACCCAGCCTATCAGAATGAGTTTGCTTCCACAAAAGGACTTTATTATTGACACAAACACTCGTCAGTTTCATCAGTGTTCCGGGTGGCTGGTTTCTACCATTCCCGCAGGCGAAGAACCTGGTGGAGGTTCTGGGCTTGTGTGGTTGCACATGGTCTGCAGTTCTGAGGCTAGAAGTACTGAAAAATTCTCTAAAATGGCTTATTGTAGAGAAATGAATGCTCAATTCTCTGGCAACAGCTCTGATGGACATTCCTCTAGTCAGCAGAGGCATCTGTGACATTGTGTTGTGACAACTGCACATTTTAGTGGCCTTTTGTCCTCAGCACAAGGTGCACCTGTGTAATAAGCATGCTGTTTAATCAACTTCTTAATATGCCACACCTGTTGGGTAGATGGATTGTTTGCAAAGGAGAAATGCTCACTTGCAGGGAAGTAAACAAATTAAAATACACTTTTTGTGCATACGGTATAGAGATTTTTATTTTATTTTTTCCCACTCATGAAACATTGGACCAACACTTTACATGTTGCATTTATATTTTTGTTCAGTGTGTTATATATATATGCATACATACACTTGATAGCTGGGCATTGTTCATTGACATGTTCCCTGCTTTGTTTAGATAATTGCCTACGTCAGGGAGGAGATGAAGAAGACCAGCATCTCTGAACAACTGATGATCGGCATCGTGTGGTCCAGTGTCATGAGCTGTGTGGAATGGAACAAGAAGGAAGAGCTGGTCTGTGAGCAATCTATCAAACACTTGAAGGTAAATGCTTTTTGTAATTGTAATCTTCTGTGTTCTTGAACAGGTCTTTTGCCTAAGATTTCACAATGAGACAAACCTAGATAAAGGTTAAATTAGTTGCTAAGTTAACTGCAGATTAGTGTTTTGTGGAACTGTATAGTATTGGAAGAGGGTGGGGTGGTACTAATATGGGCCAGATTGGAGTGTGATTTAGGTTTTAGTTCAGTCAACCACCTTGTGCCCCCCGCCCCTCGTATAGCGGTTAAGAGTGTTGGGTAAGTAACCAAAATGTTGCCGGTTCAAATCCACAAGCCGACTAGGTGAAAATACTGTCAATGTGCCTTTAAGCAAGGCACTTAACCCTAATTGCTCTGGATAAGAGCATCGGTTTAATGACTAAAATGTAAATGTAGGTGCTTATATTGCTGCTGTGCTTGCCCCTGACATCTTGTCATTGAAACTAAGAATCTGTTCTTAATTGACTTGCCTATTTAGTAAATCAAAGATTGGATACATGGAAACTAATTGGTCTTCTCTCCACCACAGCATTAGTCCTCTCCTGAAGTTGTTAACCTCCAAAGGAGGCCATCTAGTCTCTAACCCTCCTGTACCCTAACCATGTGTCTTTCTCTCTTCTCCACAGCAATACAGTCCTCTCCTGAAGGCATTCACCTCCCAGGGAGCCTCTGAGATTATCCTGCTGGTGAAGATCCAGGAGTACTGCTATGACAACATCCACTTCATGAAGGCCTTCCAGAAGATTGTGGTGCTCCTCTACAAAGGTGTGGGCCCTGGTTGAAAGTAGTGCACACTAAAGGGAATTAGGGTGCCATTTTGGACAGACTGTGTAGGGGGTGTCTCATGTGA
This sequence comes from Salvelinus fontinalis, assembly GCF_029448725.1. Classification (NCBI taxonomy): domain Eukaryota; kingdom Metazoa; phylum Chordata; class Actinopteri; order Salmoniformes; family Salmonidae; genus Salvelinus; species Salvelinus fontinalis. The sequence goes on from NC_074705.1 coordinate 16,204,378, forward strand.
CATGACATTTTGGTACGTTCATTTGGTACCAAACGGAATAAAATGGACTGAAACGGGTACAGACTTCCCAGACTTCTCTAATAAGAAACATTACATTTTTTTTCCATTGAGGCTTTATGGTGTGCCCTAATGAACCCTGGTCCCCTGGCTTTCATGACCTTTGACCTAACATTCTTCTGTTCCTTGTCCCCCCCCCCCCCTCTCCCAACACAGCGGATGTTTTGAGTGAAGAGGCCATTCTTAAGTGGTACACAGAGGCACACGTTGCTAAAGGAAAGAGTGTTTTCCTCGACCAGATGAAGAAATTTGTTGAGTGGCTGAAGCATGCAGAGGAAGGTAAAAAAACAACAAAAAAAACGTTTTCATAGTAAATAGTCACCGTTTTGAAAAACACCAAAGTTCTCTTAATATTCATGTTGATGTAAATTGTAATGTTCTGATTTGAGTCGACTTTTTTCTGTCTTCCAGAGTCTGAGTCCGAGGAGGAGGAAGAGAACTGAGAACTCGACCCTCTGGATGTGCATTTTAAACAGCACAGTAGGAGCAGTAGAATGTTACTGAAGTGCTAGTCTCTCCCAGTCCTGTTTTTCTATTTTACCTTCTGGTTTCTTTCACCCCTCTCCAACTTCAACATTTACATTTAATTCAAGAGCTGTGATGTCAACAGTGCACTCCTTATTAGATTTTATTTGAAACTTACCCTTAATAGTTCACATATATTGTGAATTAAAACCTCAATCATAAAATGAACAAATTAAGTGTTGATTTGTTTGGAAAGATGCAGAAATGAACTCCCTTTTGTTATTAGTATTTCATTCTACTTGAAGATTAAGATTTTATGTTGCTGCATCCAGTCTAAAGTCTGATAAACCATGATATCCCGGATACTGCTATATCTGTTAATATTGCAGTAGTGCGCCTTCTTGCCGTGTGACTTAAAGGCACCCTAAAATGACAAGTCATTGCCTTCTCGCCAAAGGATTTACCGGTAGCTCTATCCTCATGTTAGCTCCTTTCCTTACCTTGGCCTTTTGGACAAACCTGTAATGAACAGTTGAATTGGTGATCAGATGAACGTTGTGCGGTGACTCATCTTGGGTAGATCCACCCTTTGACCTAACTGACAACCTCTCTGGAAGATGAATTGCCAGCTAAGTAATTAATTTTGGTTACTACTTTAATCTGATTAAACCAATTGACTTTTTTAAAGAAATAAAGATGACATTCATATTGTTTTGATTATTTATGGTATACATTGTATGTTTGTGTAGCAATGCAATCAATTACTATACTTTAACTTGGCTGCCTGCTGTACTAATACATCTCCACCTGAGGTCCCAAATTCACACACAGCTTAATGTTATTACTGGGTATCCACAGTAAATGGTCTTGAGTGATTTAAAAATATATATATATATATTTTAAGGCTGTGTTAATGCAGGCAGCACAATTCTGATCGTTTGGACAATTATTGACAAGAGCTGATCTGATTGGTCAAGTTAGTGAAAAAATCAGAATTGGACTACCTGTGTAAACTTGGCCTAATGGTTTTTTTACATGCACATTCAAGTCATCAGTCCATTATTTTTTTTGAAAGTAGTTTAATGATTGTTTACAAGTCAACTAATATATATTTTTAACTCATTGTACAAAAATACATTTTTTTTTTTCTTAAACAGCTTCTCATTATGTGCAGAGGACAATTGTCTTCCATAAGTTAGGAGAAATTCAAGTATGTTTACAACAATGATACACATTACAATAGACTTGGCGGTAGGCCTATAATTCTATTAGGTTAATACATTCAGAGGTCTTCATTGAGGTAAAAGTGTATTGCAATCAGTGTGCAACAAGTTATGTGTGTTGGATAATTCATAAAAATTGTATTTTTATCTTGCATGATTTTGAAATAATTTGATATATACCCAGTCGATGCATAAAATACAAATATTGTGTTAAGCTTAAAGGTGTTGAAGGTCTAGTGCAGTCAATTCTGTCCCGGTCTTTTAACTTCTATTGTGCTGATGAAACTTAACACTGTAAAAGTATGAAAACATTGATCAGTGTTATTTCCTGATAGTTGCTGGTTGAAAATACAATCTACACAGGACCTTCTGATCAGCAGGTTTGCATGGGCGGGAGTTTTGACATCACCGTGCGGTTAATTGGTTAATACACCATGACCTATAAGAGTTCCAAACTTCTCTGCCAGTAACGGCTAGTTTTCAGTTTACCCTTCCAACTCAGACCACTCCCAGACAGTCCTAGCAAAATTCTTGCTGGAGAAAGTTGTGCTAAAAAGCAATTTTTTTCCAATTTTAATGGAAATCTATTACAGTAAGGTACTTTTAAGTATAAATTATTTAATGGTGATATAAAAACAGCTGCATTGGGCCTTCAAAGGTGCAACCAATACTGCACAGACACACATGCAGAACTATTGTGTGTTTGTGAATTGTGAAAAGGCTTGTGCAATACATGCAAGTAAACATTTCTCAACATACGGTATAACATTGAGCTCCCAAAAGCAGTGTTTACATATATGTTATGTTTTGTTCTGTTCCACACCATGCTACATTTGACATGGAATATGATTTGATGTTGTGGTAAAGTTTGTAAACACCAAGTGTGGTTGCTTCTGCTGTACTAGTGGGCCGGGCCTATATAACACTAATTCATCATATTTGGATTCAAGCACATTTTATATTTGTTTTGCCTCCCCCATTTAGATTTCAAGACTCCCACGAAAGCAGTGGCTTATACTCATTTACTAATAAGTGCACTATCCTGGTTAAAATGAAATACAATTTTACAGCTACCAAAGTATATTTGGGGCTATTGAGTTTGAAATCATAATAATCAAGCAAGGCACCCTCTACTCAGTTGGCAAAAGATGAGTCAGTCAGGAGACAAGCCAACCAGTCCACTACTCTACTGACAGCAACCGCTGCATGGCCTATGTTTGGGTTACAACCATGTGACTGGCTGCATGGGGGAGGCGAGACTGTGTTTTTAGGAGCGCGACACTAGGGCTTACTATTTCTGATACCGAAATAGCCCACTGTCAGGTGGAACCTTACACATTGTGCTCGAGTTACAATTTGACCAAAACACAGTGGATAAGACGCACATGTGAGAACGGAAAGTGCATTTCAGTGGGGGGGGGGGGGGGGGGGGGGTTGTCCTAAGATTCAGCAAAAATATGTACAAAGTGATATCTTTTTTTCCACTCGTAGGTACATGTAAACATCCGTGTGACTTGGTATACATCCTTGTTGAACCCATGTCAGATGGCTGTGTGCTTTTCTCCATCTCTGAGCTGTGAGGGTAGAGAAATTGTAGTCGTTTACATTGAAATAAAACCGTTGAAATACTATTGATTGTGATGCTGTTATGGAATTGCTCCAATGTTAAATAAAGTCCCGTTATCTAAATGTAGCCAAATCCCATCCATTGTTTTCTTGTGGAGATTACGTGCAACCTTCCATGATAGCCCACAGTCTGTCAACCAATAAATACTGATTTATTTTGAGGACTCACCGTTTTCCTCTGGTTACTGAGACAGAAAGTGCATATGGGCCTGAGCGGGGGGCTGCTGCTACTGATGTTGGTGCTGCTCTGCAGTATGCTGTGGTACCTGAGACAGGGCTGCCCGTCCAAACACTCGTCCCCCAGTAGCAGCACGTTGGCAAGGTGGGAGATGTAGCTGGACGCCAGGCGCAGCGTCTCGATCTTGGACAGTTTCCTGTCTGCCGGTTCTGTGGGGATGAGGGTGCGCAGCGCGGTGAACGCCGTGTTCACGCTGTGGGTCCTGTCCCGTTCCCGCGCGTTGGCTGCCTGTCTCTGTTTGCTAACGCCCGGCAGACGGCTGCTGTACCCCCCCTCCCTCTGCCTGGCTCCCTCCCGGCACTCTCCCTGGGGGCTACAGCCACCGCTCGTCGACTTGTTGTCGGAGCTCTCCTCGCTTCCACTCTCCAGCTCGTCCAGGTCGGAAGGGAAACCGTCCGGCGTGGCACCCTGTTCGCTCCCTGTGGACTTCATGGTGGACCTGGCTGGGTGTCTAAGGCGGGGGACTGAGCTGGGATCTGGGACTGGCTCTGCAACTGTGTCTGTTTCATGGTGCAGCCGACTGCTGCCAACCACTTTATAAAAGCAGAGTGAAAATAGCACCTGGGACCAGCTGCCGCCGTGTGATCCGGTGACTGGGGGTGGGGGATCCTGCGTTAACTGGGCTCACGCCATTCCCTTGGCAGAGCAGCATGCCATTTCTTGAATAACGGATCCGTTCTGGGCCCGGTCACCATGCATGCGGCCTCTGGAAAAGGAAAGACAGGTGGAGGCTAGAGAGTAGAGGCCACCTGTCGTGGTTCTTGGGTGCTAGAGGTTTATATATATAACCCCCCCCCCACACGGAGAGCCAGCACACTCCCACTTTGCTCCTAACCCCTGCCCCTTGACCCCTAACCCTTCCATGTTTGCAGATCTGTAAAGTGGAAGCAATATGGTGGAAGCTTGACCATTACACTGCTTACAATTTGACTTGTTTACGTGTTGCAGTGCGTTTTGTTGCCAACCTTACTTTGCTACCTGACAACTTTACGTTTTTGACTTTGTAATTACCGTGTATATTTTTTTTTTTTCCCTCACTTAACTTTTTTTCATTCAACTTTGTCACTCCGGACGCTTTATCTCGGCATGGTTCGTCAGGACCTCCAACAGCCAAAGCTAAGTAGTAACATTAACATGATGCCTTCTAAATTGCAGTCGCTGTACTCATAATATACTGGAGAACGATCGCCTTACGTCGAGGATAGCTGTGCTGCAAGCCCAGCTTCAGACGCAATCGTTAGGCAAGAGTAAGTTCAGTGTAGGAAAGGATGAAACAGCGTCTGTGCCACCAGTAAGTACAGATAGTAACGTTAGTATAAATCCCCTCGCATGGTCCCCGCAGCCGGATAACTTTCTCATGGCTTCTGGAGGGAAATGCTGTAGGAATGCTCAACCGGTGTCGCTCATTCAGCCGACAGAAACTTTCAACCGGTTTTCCCCATTAAGCAGCAAGTCGGAGTCTGAGGCCGAGCCTTCTCTTGTCTCTACACCTCCCGTTACGGGGTCTGGGACGCCGAAGCTTCCCACCATTAGCTCTGACAAATTGAAAACCCTAGTCATTGGCGACTTCATTACCCGCAGTATTAGACTTAAAACGAATCATCCAGCGATCATACACTGTTTACCAGGGGGCAGGGCTACCAACGTTAAAGCTAATCTGAAGATGGTGCTGGCTAAAGCTAAAACTGGCGAGTATAAGAGATATTGTTATCCACGTCAGCACCAAAGATGTTAGGATGAAACAGTCAGAGGTCACCAAGCGCAACATAGCTTCAGAGTGTAAATCAGCTAGAAAGATGTGTCGGCATCGAGTAATTGTCTCTGGTCCCCTCCCAGTTAGGGGGAGTTTTGAGCTCTACAGCAGAGTCTCACAACTCAATCGCTGGTTGAAAACTGTTTTCTGCCCCTCCCAAAAGATAGAATTTGTAGATAATTGGCCCTCTTTCTGGGACCAAGCCTGGCCTGCTGAGGAGTGACGGACTCCATCCTAGCTGGAGAGGTGCTCTCATCTTATCTACCAACATAGACAGGGCTCTAACTCCTCTAGCTCCACAATGAAATAGGGTGCAGGCCAGGCAGTAGGCTGTTAGCCAGCCTGCCAACTTAGTGGAGTCTGCCACTAGCACAGTCAGTGTAGTCAGCTCAGCTTTCCCCATTGAGACATGTCTTTGCCTCGACCTAGGTTGGGCAAAACTTAACATGGCGGTGTTCGCCTTAGCAATCTCACTAGGATAAAGACCTCCTCCATTTCTGCCATTATTGAAAGAGATCGTGATACCTCACATCTCAAAATAGGGCTACTTAATGTTAGATCCCTCACTTCAAAGGCAGTTATAGTTAATGAACTAATCACTGATCATAATCTTGATGTGATTGGCCTGACTGAAACATGGCTTAAGCCTGATGAATTTACTGTGTTAAATGAGGCCTCACCTCCTGGTTACACTAGTGACCATATCCCCTGTGCATCCTGCAAAGGCGGAGGTGTTGCAAACATTTACGATAGCAGAAAATATGACGTTTTCTTTTTTTGAGCTTCTAGTCATGAAATCTATGCAGCCTACTCAATCACTTTTTATAGAAACTGTTTACAGGCCTCCTGGGCCATATACAGTGTTCCTCACTGAGTTCTCTGAATTCCTATCGGACCTTGTAGTCATAGCAGATAATATTCAAATTTTTGGTGATTTTAATATTCACATGGAAAAGTCCACAGACCCACTCCAAAAGGCTTTCGGAGCCATCATCGACTGGTTTTGTCCAACATGTCTCTGGACCTACTCACTGTCACAGTCATACTCTGGACCTAGTTTTGTCCCATGGAATAAATGTTGTGGATCCTGTTTTTCCTCATAATCCTGGACTATCGGACCACCATTTTATTACGTTTGCAATCGCAACAAATAATCTGCTCAGACCCCAACCAAGGAGCATCAAAAGTCGTGCTATAAATTCTCAGACAACACAAAGATTCCTTGATGCACTTCCAGACTCCCTCTGCCTACCCAAGGACGTCAGAGGACAAAAATCAGTTAACCACCTAACTGAGGAACTCAATTTAACCTTGCGCAATACCCTAGATGCAGTTGCACCCCTAAAAACTAAAAACATTTGTCATAAGAAACTAGCTCCCTGGTATACAGAAAATACCCGAGCTCTGAAGCAAGCTTCCAGAAAACTGGAACGGAAATGGCGCCACACCAAACTGGAAGTCTTCCGACTAGCTTGGAAAGACAGTACCGTGCAGTATCGAAGAGCCCTCACTGCTGCTCGATCATCCTATTTTTCCAACTTAATTGAGGAAAATAAGAACAATCCGAAATTTATTTTTGATACTATCGCAAAGCTAACTAAAAAGCAGCATTCCCCAAGTGAGGATGGCTTTCACTTCAGCAGTAATAAATTCATGAACTTCTTTGAGGAAAAGATCAAATTACGGACTTCTCTTTAAATCTGCTTATTCCTCCAAAGCTCAGTTGTCCTGAGTCTGCACAACTCTGCCAGGACCTAGGATCAAGAGAGACACTTAAGTGTTTTAGTACTATATCTCTTGACACAATGATGAAAATAATCATGGCCTCTAAACCTTCAAGCTGCATACTGGACCCTATTCCAACTAAACTACTGAAAGAGCTGCTTCCTGCCCTCCTATGTTGAACATAATAAACGTCTCTCTATCCACCGGATGTGTACCAAACTCACTAAAAGTGGCAGTAATAAAGCCTCTCTTGAAAAAGCCAACCCTTGACCCAGAAAATATAAAAAACTATCGGCCTATATCGAATCTTCCATTCCTCTCAAGAATTTTAGAAAAAGCTGTTGCGCAGCAACTCACTGCCTTCCTGAAGACAAACAATGTATACGAAATGCTTCAGTCTGGTTTTAGACCCCATCATAGCACTGAGACTGCACTTGTGAAGGTGGTAAATTACCTTTTAATGGCGTCAGACCGAGGCTGTGTATCTGTCCTCGTGCTCCTAGACCTTAGTGCTGCCTTTGATTTCATCGATCACCACATTCTTTTGGAGAGATTGGAAACCCAAATTGGTCTACACGGACAAGTTCTGGCCTGGTTTAGATCTTATCTGTCGGAAAGATATCAGTTTGTCTCTGTGAATAGTTTGACCTCTGAAAAATCAACTGTAAATTTCGGTGTTCCTCAAGGTTCCGTTTTAGGACCACTATTGTTTTCACTATATATTTTACCTCTTGGGGATGTCATTCGAAAACATAATGTTAACTTTCACTGCTATGCGGATGACACACAGCTGTACATTTCAATGAAACTTGGTGAAGCCCCAAAATTGCCCTCGCTAGAAGCCTGTGTTTCAGACGTAAGGAAGTGGATGGCTGCCAACTTTCTACTTTTAAACTCGGACAAAACAGAGATGCTTGTTCTAGGTCTCAAGAAACAAAGAGATCTTCTGTTGAATCTGACAATTAATCTTGATGGTTGTAAAGTCGTCTCAAATTAAACTGTGAAGGACCTCGGCGTTACTCTGGACCCTGATCTCTCTTTTGACGAACATATCAAGACTGTTTCAAGGACAGCTTTTTTCCATCTACGTAACATTGCAAAAAGCAGGAACTTTCTGTCCAAAATGATGCAGAAAAATTAATCCATGCTTTTGTTACTTCTAGGTTAGACTACTGCAATGCTCTACCTTCCGGCTACCCGGATAAAGGCATAAATAAACTTCAGTTAGTGCTAAATACGGCTGCTAGAATCCTGACTAGAACCAAAATATTTGATCATATTACTCCAGTGCTAGCCTCCCTACACTGGCTTCCTGTTAAGGCAAGGGCTGATTTCAAGGTTTTACTGCTAACCTACAAAGCATTACATGGGCTTGCTCCTACCTATCTTTCCGATTTGGTCCTGCCGTACATATCTACACGTACGCTACGGTCACAAGACACAGGCCTCCTAATTGTCCCTAGAATTTCTAAGCAAACAGCTGGAGGCAGGGCTTTCTCCTATAGAGCTCCATTTTTATGGAATGGTCTGCCTACCCATGTGAGAGACGCAGACTCGGTCTCAACCTTTAAGTCTTTACTGAAGACTTATCTCTTCAGTAGGTCATATGATTGAGTGTAGTCTGGCCCAGGAGTGTGAAGGTGAACGGAAAGGCTCTGGACCAACGAACCGCCCTTGCTGTCTCTGCCTGGCCGGTTCCCCTCTCTCCACTGGGATTCTCTGCCTATAACCCTATTACAGGGGCTGAGTCACTGGCTTACTGGTGCTCTTTCATGCCGTCCCTAGGAGGGGTGCGTCACTTGAGTGGGTTGAGTCACTGACGTGATCTTCCTGTCTGGTTTGGCGCCCCCCCTTGGGTTTTGCCGTGGCGGAGATCTTTGTGGGCTATACTCGGCCTTGTCTCAGGATGGTAAGTTGGTGGTTGAAGATATCCCTCTAGTGGTGTGGGGGCTGTGTTTGGCAAAGTGGGTGGGGTTATATCCTTCCCGTTTGGCCCTGTCCGGGGGTATCATCGGATGGGGCCACAGTGTCTCCTGGCCCCTCCTGTCTCAGCCTCCAGTATTTATTGTGTCGGGGGGCTAGGGTCAGTTTGTTATATCTGGAGTACTTCTCCTGTCTTATCCGGTGTCCTGTGTGAATTTAAGTATGCTCTCTCTAATTCTTTCTTTCTCTCTTTCTTTCTTTCTCTCTCTCGGAGGACCTGAGCCCTAGGACCATGCCTCAGGACTACCTGGCATGATGACTCCTTGTTGTCCCCAGTCCACCTGGCCGTGCTGCTGCTCCAGTTTCAACTGTTCTGCCTGCGGCTATGGAACCCTGACCTGTTCACCAGACGTGCTACCTGTCCCAGACCTGCTGTTTTCAACTCTCTAGAGACAGCAGGAGCGGTAGAGATACTCTTAATGATCGGCTATGAAAAGCCAACCGACATCTACTCCTGATGTGCTGACTTTCTGTGATTATTATTATTTGACCATGCTGGTCATTTATGAACATTTGAACATCTTGGCCATGTTCTGTTGTAATCTCCACCCGGCACAGCCAGAAGAGGACTGACCACCCCTCATAGCCTGGTTCCTCTCTAGGTTTCTTCCTAGCTTTTAGCCTTTCTAGGGAGTTTTTCCTAGCCACCGTGCTTCTACACCTGCATTGCTTGCTGTTTGGGGTTTTAGGCTGGGTTTCTGTACAGCACTTTGAGATATCAGCTGATGTAAGAAGGGCTATATAAATATATTTGATTTGATTTATACTTCTCCAGCCGCTTCAGATCTGCACACATTGAGGAGTCAGGGTGTGACAGACAGTGTGACAGTGCAGATGCACTACATTAACCTTCTCCGACTCTCAGCCCAGGTAAAGACATGGTCATGCTGTGACTCCCTCCTTCATCACAAACCTTCATTTTCTCATCTCCTGTTTCCTGGAAGTCTTTCATCTTCTCCCGCTGACTCAAACGCCGGTCTAACTACGGGAAGCCTCAACAACATACACACAGTCGCCCAAACTTCTATTGCACGTAAAGGTGCAAAGGTCACATAATGATGATAATGCAAATCTGGACATAGTGAAAACATTCATCCGGTTTACGTTAGACCACTGTGTCAGTCAAATGACTGCTATTTAAAACACGTTGCACAGATTCACGTTAGGATGTGTGCTCCTAGAAATCCTGTCAGTATGATTTGGTGAAGCGTTTCGGTGGAAGTGCTACTTCGTTACAGCATGTCAACAGCTCTCAGAACTCAAATTCAAACTCAGTTCAAACCCCAGTGAAGGAATTACTCCTTGGTCTTCGAGTCATGACACCAGCTTTAGCACCCCCCCGACCAGGACCGTGAGTGAATAGTCCAGGTGTACCGGTCACCCGCCAGCTGTTCCTCCACCCCGTGGCAGTCTCCCCATAACCTGTGCCATCTTTAGCCTTGATATAAATATCTGTAAATGCACAAGTCACTTATATAGTGTTACTTCAGTAAACTTTAAGATCATCACACCAAGATCTTCGTCATGATACCAGCAATAGTTTGTGTTCCCGAGAGCAATGTAAGTTGTGTGGAAAGGGAATTCTAATCACAGCAATTTCATATCAATAGGTTTGAGTGATTTCAAAGGGCAAACTGAGCTAATCAATGCAGCCATAAATTGTGGAAATTAAAATGTAAAAAATTAGGGTAGTTAATTTGTATGTGCATTGTCAAGTTGTTGTTTTGGTATTTCAGGTCTACACTATGGGTTATATAGCAATAGACTGCATGTCACCACTAGATGGCAATATAGCACTGGTGTGGAACTACAATGAGCCACTTTGACAGCCCTTATTTGTGTAGGTGGGCACGGGCATGCGCAGGAATGGTGCTGTGTCAGTCGTGTGTGGGCTGTGTGTGTGTGACAGCGCATTGGCTTGACTTACTAGTGAGAAGTGCGTGACATGTTTGACGCAGCAGCTCTGTCACTAACACTGTTGACAGAGGGAGAGCTCAGAGGCAAACTGCTCCTGAGAGAGAGAGGGGGATAGGGTAGAGAACGACAGGAGGTGGGAGAGAGAGGGGAGCGAGAGAGGAGGGGGCTGAGGGATTCAAGGAGCGAGGTGCAGGCCTACATGCTTGTCTGTCTGTGCTAAAAGAGAGGTGTGGTTCAGCCTTTTCTTTCTGTTAGTAGGGTCATTAGCAGCAGCTGCGTCTCCCCTTTGCTTCTGGACCATTATGCAACACTAGGAAACTTTGCACCTCCCAAATCACTTTGATTACCACCCATAGACGTGTACAGGCACACTTTATTGGTACATATGAAGGGTTTAGAGAGATCAGACAGTGAGACTGGGGACTAACAGAGGACATAGTGAAAAGAGAGAGAGACAGACCGAGAGAGAATAAAATAAAAATACATTTGTATTTGTCACATGCGTCGTAAACAACATGTGTAGATTCACAGTGAAATTCTAGTTTACGGATCATTTTCCAACAATGCAGAGTTAAACATAAAAAATAGAAGGCGTGACACAAGGAATAAATACACAGCGAATAACGAATAACAATAACGTGTAAAAAATGACATGGCTATTTACAGGCAATACCAGTACCGAGTCGATGTGCAGGGGTAAGAGGTAATTGAGGTAGCTATGTATATATAGGTAAGGGTAAAGTGACTAGGCAACAGGATGGATAACAGACAGTAGCAGCAGCGTGTGAAAGTGTGTGTTTGTGAGTGAGTGTGGTGTGAGTATGCATGTGTGCGCATGTTAAGTGTGTGTGTGTGTGTGTTGGGGTTTCAGTGTACGTATGTGTGAGTGTGTGGGTAGTCCAGTTTGTGTGCATAGAGTCAGTGCAACAGAGTTAGTGCCGGAAAAGGGTCAATGCAGATAGTCCAGGTAGCGATTTGATTAGCAGTCTTATGGCTTGGGGGAAGAAGCTGTTCACGGTGCTGTTGGTTCCAGACTTGGTGCACTGATATTGCTTGCCGTGCAGTTGCAGAGAGAACACTCTATGGCTGGAGTCTTTGACAATTTTTGGGGGCCTTCCTCTGACACCACCTGGCGTAGAGGTCCTGGATGGCAGGGAGCTCGGCCCTAGTGATGCAGCCAGTCAAGATGCTCTCTGGGGCAGCTGTAGAACTGTTGAGGATCTGACAGAGACAGTCAGACAGAGACAGTGAAGACAGTCAGACAAACACAGAAAGCGAAGCTCTGACTAAATTTGTTGGAGAGGAAGATCCATTGTCATTTCTGTGACAAAATGAACAGCGTTTTCATTTAATGCAAGCAAATCTGTTATTCCAAAAGAAATCAATTTCCATAAACTAATATCTTTCAGCATCTTGTGAGGGATAAAGAGCAGAGAATACAGTCATTTCCATCACAAAGTTTGTTTCGCTTCTCAAAGTTTTAACCGCGAGAGACAATCGCTGAGGGTGGATCTCAGGCTTTCCCGTGATATTTACCATCCAGGAGTTGGTGAGGTTGCCACAGAATTATTCGGAACACTATTTCAAAAGCATAGGCTGCTTGTTTGGGTTCAACTAGAATTAGCTGCCAGTATGCAGAGTACGGGGGATTAGAACAAAGATACGCAAACATCAACTGACTTGCAAAAAGACTAATCCTACTCTGCTCAAACAGGGCAACTAAGACTCATTTAAATGAGATTTGAAAACCAACCACAAAAGCTGCTGGAGCAGAATAGCCTGTCGTAATTGGCTCAGAGTTGATGCAGTTTGGTGGTGGTTTTATCTGTTTAATCCCCATTTCCTCCTCATCCTCCACCTCCAGTGACTCACATAGTGAATGTCTGTGGCCCCTGGGCTAGGTGAGGCATTCCTCTAACCCCTGTACCCCTAACTTCCTCACTGCATCATTACCAGGGGCCTCATTTATAAATGGTTTGGTATGCACAGATTTGAACATAAATTGTTCATGGATATTACAAAAGGTGTACCACAGGGGTCAGTACTGGGACCTGTTCTCTTTACTATTTATGTAAATAATAATGGTATATCTGTTAACTTGTATTATTCATCTGTATGCGAACAACACTGTCATGTACGTCATTGCCCCAACTGTTGACCAGGCTTTGTTAGAGGTGCACAAACCAAAAGGGGACCATCGCGCTCTTCCAGAAGCGTGGCTGGTGTGTAAAACCCGTGAATTCAGACAAACAAAAGGTGTGATGGGTCCGCACTCAAAAAGATGTTGCATAAAGCTTACTTAATGTATAAAAGTAAGCTTTATGGGACATGTTTGTGAGTGCGGACCCATCACACCTTTTGTGTGTTAGAGCTGAAATCTGACCTTGTTACCTTACAGAAAGCCTTGGTTGGCTTAACTTGAAGGACTAAATATATGTTTTTCTCACAAGAATGTTTCTACATATTTATTAATTAGACAAAGACTTAATGCTTAAAAAACATACGGATGAGCTAGTTAAAAAGCTACGGCCCTTTTTTTATAAATACAGTTGAAGTCGGAAGTTTACATACACTTAGGTTGGAGTCATTAAAACTTGTTTTTCAACCACCATAAATTTGTTGTTAACAAACTATAGTTTTGTCAAGTCGGTTAGGACATCTACTTTGTGCATGACACAAGTAATTTTTCCAACAATTGTTTACAGACAGATTATTTCACTTATAATTCACTGTATCACAATTCCAGTGGGTCAGAAGTTTACATACACTAAGTTGACTGTGCCTTTAAAAAGCTTGGAAAATTCCAGAAAATTATATCATGGCTTTAGAAGCTTCTGATAGGCTAATTGACATAATTTGAGTCAATTGGAGTTGTACCTGTGGATGTATTTCAAGGCCTACCTTCAAACTCAGTGCCTCTTAGCTTGACATCATGGGAAAATCTAAAGAAATCAGCCAAGACCCCAGAAAGAAAATTGCAGACCTCCACAAGTCTGGTTCATTCTTGGGAGAAATTTCAAAATGCATGAAGGTACCACGTTCATCTGTACAAACAATAGTACGCAAGTATAAACACCATGGGACCACGTTTCCGTCATACTGCTCAGGAAGGAGACACGTTCAGTCTCCTAGAGATGAACGTACTTTGGTGCGAAAAGTGCAAATCAATCCCAGAACAGCGGCAAAGGACCTTGTGAAGATGCTGGAGGAAACAGGTACAAAAGTATCTATATCCACAGTAAAACGAGTCCTATGTCGACATAACCTGAAAGGCCGCTCAGCAAGGAAGAAGCCACTGCTCAAAATCCGCCATAAAAAGCCAGACTACGGTTTGCACCTGTACAAAGACCGTACTTTTTGGAGAGTTGTCCTCTGGTCTGAAGAAACAAAAATGTAACTGTTTGGCCATAATGACCATCGTTATATTTGGAGGAAAAAGGGAGAATTGCAAACCGAAGAACACCATCCCAACTGTGAAGCACGGGGGTGGCAGCATCATGTTGTGGGGGTGCTTTGCTGCAGGAGGGACTGGTGCATTTCACAAAATAGATGGCATCATGAGGCAGGAAAATTATGTGGATATATTGAAGCAACATCTCAAGACATCAGTCAGGAAGTTAAAGCTTGATCGCAAATGGGTCTTCCAAATGGACAATGACCCCAAGCATACTTCCAAAGTTGTGGAAAATGGCTTAAGGACAACAAAGCCAAGGTATTGAAATGGCCATCACAAAGCCCTGACCTCAATCCTATAGAAAATTTGTGGGCAGAACTGAAAAAGTGTGTGCGAGCATGGAGGCCTACAAACCTGACACAGAATGGGCCAAAATTCACCCAACTTATTGTGGGAAGCTTTTGGAAGGCTACCCGAAACGTTTGACCCAAGTTAGCAATTTAAAGGCAATGCTACCAAATACTAATTGAGTGTTTGTAAACTTTTGTCCCACTGGGAGTGTGATGAAATAAATAAATGCTGAAATAAATAATTCTCTCTACTATTATTCTGACATTTCACATTCTTAAAATAAAGTGTTGATCCTAACTGACCTAAGACAGGGAATAGTTACTAGGATATAAATATCAGGGATTGTGAAAACTGAGTTTAAATGTATTTGGCTAAGGTGTATGTAAACTTCCGACTTCAACTGTAGATCTTGCCTCTCCCTAAATAGCAGGAAGCAGGTTGTACAGTCAACCTTATTGCTAGTTCTTGATTATGGTGACACCGTTTCCCACATTGCAGCAGTCACTACTCTACTCTCCTTTGGATGCCGTCTACCATAGGGACATTTGTTTTATCACAGGGCGACAGTTTTAATACTCATCACTGCATCCTGTATCAAAAGGTTGGCTGGTCCTCATTAAAGTCCCATAGATCAATTCATTACTCCCCATTTGTTCACAAAGCCCTACTACACAAGCTTTCAACTTACTTAACTTTGTTGTTAAAGTATTGTTTTTTAAACCATGAGAGACCAAACCATGGTTGGTTAACTCTTGAGATTGCTCGGGTCTCCACCGAATTAGGTAAATCCGCTTTTAGTTTTAATGCACCTCATTACTGGAACCAACTGCAAAATACACTGGAATTGGATGCTCTGATGCCGCATAGGGAAAATGTAAATATTGATTGGGGAACTATTTGCTGTGGAATGTGGCTGTTTTCTTGATTGATTGTTGTGCTGTATTTTAGTTTTTTTCAGATTTTCATTTGATTTGGTCTATGAATTGTACGTGCAGATTGTATGCGCAGGGCTCCTTGGCGAAAGAGACCCTAATCTCAACGGTGACCTGTTTTAAATAAAGCTAAAATAAAAAATATAGACATTACACGAAGCACATTTCTTCTCACATTTTAAGAAATGATTGTATGCAGAATGAGAATCAAGACTATGTATTGCGCATAACAAATGGACTTTAATATCATACATTGCCTGGGTTTGATTTGTGATTAATACAAAACCTATTTGATGATATGTACAACAGTATAAAATTATAAAACATCAGACAACCAAATAAATAACAATTCCAAGTGAGTTTTTAGTTTGACCGTAAACTGCCAACTTGGTGAGTTTGTTCCACAGTACACAGGACTGTTTTGTGCTTTGTTTTAATCGTATAAAAAAAAGCCAGACTTCAAAAGATAAAATACAGTATTATTGGTTCTAAGAAAAAGTATTATACAAATATTATACATATATTATGTACAGATCATAATCTTTGGAATTGTGACAAATTATTTTGAAGAAACAAAAACAGTGGTATTGAGCATCCTGATATTCAGTGTGGTGGCTCCATTAGGAGTTGCATTGTCTTGTTTCAGCCCAGCATCTTCACTACATAGTTCACAGACCTCCATCAGCCTCGTGGAATTGGGAGATGAGAAACACCACACATATTTTGGCCACACTCATTCCACCGTGCATTCATACAGTCTTGAAATGGACCAGCCAATGCAAGAGAGTGGAAAAGCCATCATCAATAAAAGATTTCTGACTTTCAGGCGTGAGCTTGATGCTCGGCTTTCAAATTATACTCCCAATTCCTCTCTTGATTCCAGTCACAGTAGGTGTTGAGGTGATGTATCTACTTACCTTATGGGAACACAGGACCCCTGAATATCCTTTCCGGCAGGCACAGACATTAGGGCGGATACAACTGCTCCCGTAAAGACACTTCTGTTCACAGAGTGCTATAGAAATGTCAGAAATCACAATGTAGAAATGACAAATTTGAAAATGAAAATCACAATGCAGAGAAGAGAGAGAGAGAGAGGCAGCAGGTGAAGGACAAGTCCTAAATCAGCCTAGCATCCTAATAATGACATCGTCATAACGACAGAGCTGACACTAATCCCTCTCTACTCATATTACCATCCTGAGGATTCTGGGTAAGTCCCAGAGAGGGGCCAAAATGGAGCCATGACAACACAGTTACCATAATCATCCCATCAAACCTCTGAATCATTACCATGCATAACTAAATGTGAACACTGGGACTGAGTCTGCCTTTGAATTTAAGGCAGGAATGACTTTATTATACACTTGAATACTGTGTGGACTGAATTTTATAGATTTTACTACGCCGTATACTTGGGAGATTTACTTACAGCTATTAGTGGTTTGATAGAAAGAAATAAATAGGGCTGAGGCAGTGTAAACAGATAAACAGAAATGATGAATCATCTTTACGGACGGTGACTTCACTATAAAGGGAGTTAAGTACTTCCGTTCCTCTCATGACTCCCGAGTCATTCTTCAAAGTCATGTATTGGCTGGTTAATGCTGGGATGCTGAACGAGCTCCTGCAGGAACTACTAGTGATACTCTGATGAGATGTAGCTGTTAGTGTTTGTGTGTGCAACAAAGACACAGCGGATTGTTAACGTGGTTGGGGCTCTTGTTGTTGCTGCTGCTGCTGTGACCAGATGATGAAAGTTGTTAACCGAGAGCTTGTTACGCA
This sequence comes from Salvelinus fontinalis, assembly GCF_029448725.1. Classification (NCBI taxonomy): domain Eukaryota; kingdom Metazoa; phylum Chordata; class Actinopteri; order Salmoniformes; family Salmonidae; genus Salvelinus; species Salvelinus fontinalis. Next base: position 16,221,827 of record NC_074705.1, read on the forward strand.
TGGTGGTGGTGAGAGTGAGCTGACGAGGGATGTTTTAGAGACATATGAAACTGGCAATAAACGTCAATAAAAGAGAACTATTGTAAAATATACTGTGTCCATAAAAATGTATACATTATGTATAAGCTGTAAGTAGAAGCCTAAGGGTTGTTGTCCATTAGTTTACTTCAATTAGGGGAGGGGTGGTAAGGTTAGGGGGAAATAATAAAGGAAAATATATATGAAAAAAAAATATATATACAGTGGGGAGAACAAGTATTTGATACACTGCGGATTTTGCAGATTTTCCTACTTACAAAGCATGTAGAGGTCTGTAATTTTTATCATACGTACACACAAAAATCCAGAAAATCACATTGTATGATTTTTAAGTAATTAATTTGCATTTTATTGCATGACATAAGTATTTGAACACCTACCAACCAGTAAGAATTCCGTCTCTCACAGACCTGTTCGTTTTTCTTTAAGAAGCCCTCCTGTTCTCCACTCATTACCTGTATTAACTGCACTTGTTTGAACTCGTTACCTGTATAAAAGACACCTGTCCACACACTCAATCAAACAGACTCCAACCTCTCCACAATGGCCAAGACCAGAGAGCTGTGTAAGGACATCAGGGATAAAATTGTAGACCTGCACAGGGCTGGGATGGGCTACAGGACAATAGGCAAGCAGCTTGGTGAGAAGGCAACAACTGTTGGCGCAATTATTAGAAAATGGAAGAAGTTCAAGATGACGGTCAATCACCCTCGTTCTGGGGCTCCATGCAAGATCTCCCCTCGTGGGGCATCAATGATCATAAGGAAGGTGAGGGATCAGCCCAGAACTACACGGCAGGACATGGTCAATGACCTGAAGAGAACTGGGACCACAGTCTCAAAGAAAACCATTAGTAACACACTACGCTGTCATGGATTAAAATCCTGCAGCGCACGCAAGGTCCCCCTGCTCAAGCCAACGCATGTCCAGGCCCGTCTGAAGTTTGCCAATGACCATCTGGATGAGGAAGAAGAAGGATGACTACAACCCCAAGAACACCATCCCAACCGTGAAGCATGGAGGTGGAAACATCATTCGTTGGGGATGCTTTTTTGCAAAGGGGACAGGACGACTGCACCGTATTGAGGGGAGGATGGATGGGGCCATGTATCGCGAGATCTTGGCCAACAACCTCCTTCCCTCAGTAAGAGCATTGAAGATGGGTCGTGGCTGGGTCTTCCAGCATGACAACGACCCGAAACACACAGCCAGGGCAACTAAGGAACGGCTCCGTAAGAAGCATCTCAAGGTCCTGGAGTGGCCTTGCCAGTCTCCAGACCTGAGCCCAATAGAAAATCTTTGGAGGGACCTGAAAGTCCGTATTGCCCAGCGACAGCCCCGAAACCTGAAGGATCTGGAGAAGGTCTGTATGAAGGAGTGGGCCAAAATCCCTGCTGCAGTGTGTGCAAACCTGGTCAAGAACTACAGGAAACGTATGATCTCTGTAATTGCAAACAAAGGTTTCTGTACCAAATATTAAGTTCTGCTTTTCTGATGTATCAAATACTTATGTCATGCAATAAAATTCAAATTAATTACTTAAAAATCATACAATGTGATTCTCTGGATTTTTGTTTTAGATTCCGTCTCTCACAGTTGAAGTGTACTTATGATAAACATTACAGACCTCTATATGCTTTGTAAGTAGGAAAACCTGCAAAATTGGCAGTGTATCAAATACTTGTTCTCCCCACTGTATATATTCCCCCAAAAATATATGGATGAATGGAAATGATGTAGACAATTACATTGATGGAAGCCACAATCTATCTGCATTATTTAAGCTGATCTACCCCTTTAGAAAATAAATAAAGAGGTTTATCAGCGGTAACTCTGGGGGAATAACCACTGTCTAAATCGGTATCTCAGTGGTATCATAAACCAGCCCAGGACTGTGTAGAGCTGGTCTCAGGAGTCAACACCAGAGGAGGCTGGTGGGAGCTATAGGAGGACGGGCTCATTGTAATGGCTGGAATGGATTGAATGGAATGGTATCAAACACATAATAGAACACATGTAAAGACTTCAACATAGGAATGACCAATATCACTATTCAGACTGTGGTGTCACTGCAGAAGAACTAAAAGGTTCTAAGTAAGGAGACCTCAGGTTTGACTTCTAGCCATTACAATGAGCCTGTCCTCCTATTAGCTACCCCCCCCCCCCCCCCCCCAGCCTCCTCTGGTCTACACCTAACATTGTAATTGTAGTAGAGACCTGGCCTATGCTAGACACACAGAACAGGGGAAGGAGACAGAACATTGATCACAGAGACAGTTCCACTCTCCACGGGAGAACTGGGGCGGTGGGAGGCAATTAACAGACAATTTCAGATAGTTAACCTAAACACACCATTCTCTTCAGAGAGGAAGTAAGTGTGTGTGTGTGTGTTTGTGCGTGCGTGAGTGTGTGTACAAGCAGGCTCGCATATGTAGGCGTACTTACGGACTTGGCATAGCATGCCCTGCCAGCCTGGAGGACAGTGGCAAGTGTTATGGCCAACACACTCTCCTCCATTCAGACACTTCTGTAGACAAGTGGCTGGGGAGAGACAACAGAACATCAATCAATTCACAAACCACTGCTGATGAATGAGTTAACTATGGCTTATGAATGAGTTACGAGTAGCTTATGAATGAGTTATGTATGGCTTATGAACGTTCTAAATGTATTGTTATGAATGTGTTATGAAGTCCTTACCAGAAAATATTTTGGTATGTTATAATTGTGTCCACATTGTGCTCTAAACAGGCTTGCATATAGCGCTTTACAAGCTGTTAACATTCTATGTGACTACCTGCTGCTATTAAATGCTTGTCTGTGAGGGCATGACACAGCCTGCCGTCGGTGAACCACTACACATCCCAAACGCCATGATTAATTGCTCCCGTACGCAGCTAGCGTGGAGGCATCTGTTTACAGGTAGCGGTGCAACTGTGGAACTCCTACGTGAGGCCACCGCTTTCCTCTCCATCCAGATGGACAGTCACACACATCTGGACCCCACGCACCGCCCGCCGTTCATACACATGGGCTCACATACCTGCATAAGGGAGGGAGGGATGGAGAGACTAGAACTTACCACCTCAGCTCCTACATATTAACCAGAATAACTATCCACAGTATCTCACACAGCAGAGAGAGATTTTCAACTGACCAATGCATTTATTGTACCTGATAGCCGTAATATTTTATCTTTATTTAACTAGGAAAGTCAGTTCAGAAAAAAATTCTAATTTTCAATGACAGCCTAGGAACAGTGGGTTAACTGCCTTGGTCAGGGGCAGAACAACAGATTTTTACCTTGTCAGCTCAGGGATTTGAACTTGCAACCTTTCAGCTACTAATCCAACGCTCTAACCACTAGGCTACGCTGCCGCCCCGATCAATGCAGTGGAGAGGACAGCCAGTTCTACCATGAGCACATTGCTGAAGCTATAACGGCACTAATTACCCATTAGTAGCAGGTTGGTAATGTATAGCTAAATTAAAACCTTCACGTAAAAACCCCTGCATGCATCACTACTCTTAGTCAATAGCACTCCATAGCATCAATTTGACTATACCCAGTCTCCACATGAAGCTCTGAAATGTTGGTTCCTGCTCCCTTGGGCGGGTGCCTCTTACTGGGTGCATCCATCAAATGCTTCCCTCATCCATATGGCTCAATTTACCCGCCAATATGCTGTACATTAACAAGGCTCTGGAATGAACTGGCTCCACTGTGTTGAGGGCACTTTGTCACACTGACACACATATGGTGGTGGGTAAGAGATGATGAGGAGGAGGAGGAGGGATAGAGGACGAAGAGAGGAGAGGGTGGAGGAAGAGGAGGTGGATGAGGAGCAGGTGGAGGGGCGGGCCATGGAAGAGGAGGAGGTGGAGGAAGAGGAGGAGGTGGAGGTGGAGGGGCGGGCCATGGAAGAGGAGCAGGTGGAGGGGCGGGCCATGGAAGAGGAGGAGGTGGAGGAAGAGGAGGTGGATGAGGAGCAGGTGGAGGGGCGGGCCATGGAGGAGGAGGTAGAGTGGCTTTACTCCCTTTTTTCACAGCGCCATCCGGTGTATCCCTCGGCGCAGGAGCAGACGCTGTTTCTCATGCATACGCCCTCGTTCTTACAGGGAGGGCTGCAGACAGCTGGGAAACAGCAAGAGATAGAAAGACAGGGGAGAGATGGAGAAAGAGAGGCGGGGAGCGATGGAGGTGAGAGAGAGAGAGGTGGGAGAGAAAGAGATGCACCTAAACCTCTGTCAATCTATTGTATTCGTTTTCCTTTCATTCAACAAGTAAATATACAAGTCAAAAATCCCACAGCAGGCCCATGTTGTGTTGTCAGGACAGTATGTGGACAAGGACATGGGCAGACGGAATGGTGTGTGTGTGGCTCAGCTGGTAAGAGTGTGATGCTAGCAATGCCAAGGTTGTGGAGACCACACACTAAAAATGTATGCAGCCACTTTACTGTAAGTCACGTTGGATAAAAGTGTCTCCTAAGTGCAACAATTAAATGAAGAGTGTAATTTACTGTTTTGACACTGGGCGCCGTAGAAGCTCCGGGGACAGCCACAGGTGTTCAGACGAAGACAAGTCCTTCCGTTCAGACACACGGGAGCACACAGCTGGAGGACAGACACTCAGAACAATCAACCAGTCAACCATTCAATCAACTGACCATTCAATCAATCACATGTGTTTATAAAGCCCTTCATACATCGACAGTTGTCACACAGTGCTTTACAGTAGCCTTGACCCTTGACCCCAAAGAGCAAGCAGAAGGACAGAAGAACACACCAGAAGGATAGCGTTCTGCATGTGCAACAGCTAATGGGGTTCCTAATAAACTGAAAGAAAGTGCCCAGGACCAGAGCTGTACCTGTCTCACAGGAGGGTCCGGTCCAGCCAGGCAGACAGGCACACTCATCAGGAGACACACACTCTCCTCCGCTGTGACAGTGGCGGTTACACGCCACTGCAGAACAGAGAGATGGGATATAGTGAGTGTAACAGTATAACTTTACGGCGGGCTCCCCTCGCCCCGACCCGGGCGCGAACCAGGGACCCTCTGCACACATCAACAACTGACATCCACGAAGCGTCATTACCCATCGCTCCACAAAAGCCGCGGCCCTTGCAGAGCAAGGGGCAACACCACTTGTAGGTTTCCGAGCAAGTGACGTAACTGATTGAAACGCCCATCGCTCCACAAAAGCCGCAGCCCTTGCAGAACAAGGGGCAACACTACTAGTAGGTTTCAGAGCAAGTGACGTAACTGATTGAAACGCCCATCGCTCCACAAAAGCCGCAGCCCTTGCAGAGCAAGGGGCAACACTACTAGTAGGTTTCAGAGCAAGTGACGTAACTGATTGAAACGCTACTAGCGCGTACCCTCTAACTAGCTAGCCATTTCACATCCGTTACATGAGCAACACAGAGATACCATATAATTGTAAGGTTGTACCTGGATTTTTTGACGTAGCATTGTTCTGGACAATGTTCTCCACCTATATAGTATACCCCAAGGAGGAGGCACACAGCCTTGACGTTAACACCAATGGTTTGCCAAGTACAATCCAATTTCAATGTGAGTAACCTGACAAAGATCCATCTTGGAATAAAAGACTAATTAAGGGTTGCAAATCAAATCAAATGTTATTTGTCACGTGCGCCGAATACAACAGGTGTAGACCTTACCGTGAAATGCTTACTTACAAGCCCTTAACCAACAATGCAGCTCAAGAAAGAGTTAAGAAAATATATACAAAATAAATGTAAGTAAAAAATTAAATAGAAAGGTAACACAATAAAATAAGAATAGTCAGGCTATATACAGGGGATACCGGTACAGAGTCAATGTGCGGGGGAACAGGTTAGTCAGGCTATAAACAGGGGGTACCGGTACAGAGTCAATGTCCGGGGGTACAGGTTAGTGAGGCTATATACAGGGGGTACCGGTACAGAGTCAATGTGCGGGGGAACAGGTTAGTCAGGCTATATACAGGGGGTACCGGTACAGAGTCAATGTGCAGGGGAACAGGTTAGTCAGGCTATATACAGGGGGTACCGGTACAGAGTCAATGTGCGGGGGAACAGGTTAGTCAGGCTATATACAGGGGGTACCGGTACAGAGTCAATGTGCGGGGGAACAGGTTAGTCAGGCTATATACAGGGGTTACCGGTACAGAGTCAATGTGCGGGGGAACAGGTTAGTCAGGCTATATACAGGGGGTACCGGTACAGAGTCAATGTGCAGGGGAACAGGTTAGTCAGGCTATATACAGGGCGTACCGGTACAGAGTCAATGTGCAGGGGTACAGGTTAGTCAGGCTATATACAGGGGGTACCGGTACAGAGTCAATGTGCGGGGGAACAGGTTAGTCAGGCTTTATACAGGGGGTACCGGTACAGAGTCAATGTGTTGTGGAACAGGTTAGTCAGGCTTTATACAGGGGGTACCGGTACAGAGTCAATGTGCAGGGGAACAGGTTAGTGAGGCTATATACAGGGGGTACCGGTACAGAGTCAATGTGTTGTGGAACAGGTTAGTCAGGCTATATACAGGGGGTACCGGTACAGAGTCAATGTGCTGTGGAACAGGTTAGTCAGGCTATATACAGGGGGTACCGGTACAGAGTCAATGTGCGGGGGAACAGGTTAGTCAGGCTTTATACAGGGGGTACCGGTACAGAGTCATTGTGCGGGGGAACAGGTTAGTCAGGCTATATACAGGGGGTACCGGTACAGAGTCAATGTCCGGGGGTACAGGTTAGTCAGGCTATATACAGGGGGTACCGGTACAGAGTCAATGTGCGGTGGAACAGGTTAGTCAGGCTATATACAGGGGGTACCGGTACAGAGTCAATGTGCAGGGGTACAGGTTAGTCAGGCTATATACAGGGGGTACCGGTACAGAGTCAATGTTCGGGGGTACAGGTTAGTCAGGCTATATACAGGGGGTACCGGTACAGAGTCAATGTGCGGGGGAACAGGTTAGTCAGGCTATATACAGGGGGTACCGGTACAGAGTCAATGTGCAGGGGTTCAGGTTAGTCAGGCTATATACAGGGGGTACCGGTACAGAGTCAATGTGCGGGGGAACAGGTTAGTCAGGATATATACAGGGGGTACCGGTACAGAGTCAATGTGCAGGGGAACAGGTTAGTGAGGCTATATACAGGGGGTACCGGTACAGAGTCATTGTGCGGGGGAACAGGTTAGTCAGGCTATATACAGGGGGTACCGGTACAGAGTCAATGTGCGAGGGTACAGGTTAGTCAGGCTATATACAGGGGGTACCGGTACAGAGTCAATGTCCGGGGGTACAGGTTAGTGAGGCTATATACAGGGGGTACCGGTACAGAGTCAATGTGCGGGGGAACAGGTTAGTCAGGCTATATACAGGGGGTACCGGTACAGAGTCAATGTGCGGGGGAACAGGTTAGTCAGGCTATATACAGGGGGTACCGGTACAGAGTCAATGTGCGGGGGAACAGGTTAGTCAGGCTATATACAGGGGGTACCGGTACAGAGTCAATGTGCAGCGGGAACAGGTTAGTCAGGCTATATACAGGGGGTACCGGTACAGAGTCAATGTGCAGGGGAACAGGTTAGTCAGGCTATATACAGGGGGTACCGGTACAGAGTCAATGTGCAGGGGTACAGGTTAGTCAGGCTATATACAGGGGGTACCGGTACAGAGTCAATGTGCGGGGGAACAGGTTAGTCAGGCTTTATACAGGGGGTACCGGTACAGAGTCAATGTGTTGTGGAACAGGTTAGTCAGGCTTTATACAGGGGGTACCGGTACAGAGTCAATGTGTTGTGGAACAGGTTAGTCAGGCTATATACAGGGGATACCGGTACAGAGTCAATGTGCGGGGGAACAGGTTAGTCAGGCTATATACAGGGGGTACCGGTACAGAGTCAATGTGCGGGGGAACAGGTTAGTCAGGCTTTATACAGGGGGTACCGGTACAGAGTCAATGTGTTGTGGAACAGGTTAGTCAGGCTTTATACAGGGGGTACCGGTACAGAGTCAATGTGTTGTGGAACAGGTTAGTCAGGCTATATACAGGGGATACCGGTACAGAGTCAATGTGCGGGGGAACAGGTTAGTCAGGCTATATACAGGGGGTACCGGTACAGAGTCAATGTGTTGTGGAACAGGTTAGTCAGGCTTTATACAGGGGGTACCGGTACAGAGTCAATGTGCAGGGGAACAGGTTAGTCAGGCTATATACAGGGGGTACCGGTACAGAGTCAATGTGCGGGGGAACAGGTTAGTCAGGCTATATACAGGGGGTACCGGTACAGAGTCAATGTGTTGTGGAACAGGTTAGTCAGGCTTTATACAGGGGGTACCGGTACAGAGTCAATGTGCAGGGGAACAGGTTAGTCAGGCTATATACAGGGGGTACCGGTACAGAGTCAATGTGCGGGGGAACAGGTTAGTCAGGCTTTATACAGGGGGTACCGGTACAGAGTCATTGTGCGGGGGAACAGGTTAGTCAGGCTATATACAGGGGGTACCGGTACAGAGTCAATGTCCGGGGGTACAGGTTAGTCAGGCTATATACAGGGGGTACCGGTACAGAGTCAATGTGCGGTGGAACAGGTTAGTCAGGCTATATACAGGGGGTACCGGTACAGAGTCAATGTGCAGGGGTACAGGTTAGTCAGGCTATATACAGGGGGTACCGGTACAGAGTCAATGTTCGGGGGTGAAGGTTAGTCAGGCTATATACAGGGGGTACCGGTACAGAGTCAATGTGCGGGGGAACAGGTTAGTCAGGCTATATACAGGGGGTACCGGTACAGAGTCAATGTGCGGGGGTACAGGTTAGTCAGGCTATATACAGGGGGTACCGGTACAGAGTCAATGTGCGGGGGAACAGGTTAGTCAGGATATATACAGGGGGTACCGGTACAGAGTCAATGTGCAGGGGAACAGGTTAGTGAGGCTATATACAGGGGGTACCGGTACAGAGTCATTGTGCGGGGGAACAGGTTAGTCAGGCTATATACAGGGGGTACCGGTACAGAGTCAATGTGCGAGGGTACAGGTTAGTCAGGCTATATACAGGGGGTACCGGTACAGAGTCAATGTCCGGGGGTACAGGTTAGTGAGGCTATATACAGGGGGTACCGGTACAGAGTCAATGTGTGGGGGAACAGGTTAGTCAGGCAATATACAGGGGGTACCGGTACAGAGTCAATGTGCGGGGGAACAGGTTAGTCAGGCTATATACAGGGGGTACCGGTACAGAGTCAATGTGCGGGGGAACAGGTTAGTCAGGCTATATACAGGGGGTACCGGTACAGAGTCAATGTGCAGCGGGAACAGGTTAGTCAGGCTATATACAGGGGGTACCGGTACAGAGTCAATGTGCAGGGGAACAGGTTAGTCAGGCTATATACAGGGGGTACCGGTACAGAGTCAATGTGCAGGGGTACAGGTTAGTCAGGCTATATACAGGGGGTACCGGTACAGAGTCAATGTGCGGGGGAACAGGTTAGTCAGGCTTTATACAGGGGGTACCGGTACAGAGTCAATGTGTTGTGGAACAGGTTAGTCAGGCTTTATACAGGGGGTACCGGTACAGAGTCAATGTGCAGGGGAACAGGTTAGTCAGGCTATATACAGGGGGTACCGGTACAGAGTCAATGTGTTGTGGAACAGGTTAGTCAGGCTTTATACAGGGGGTACCGGTACAGAGTCAATGTGTTGTGGAACAGGTTAGTCAGGCTATATACAGGGGATACCGGTACAGAGTCAATGTGCGGGGGAACAGGTTAGTCAGGCTATATACAGGGGGTACCGGTAGAGAGTCAATGTGTGGGGGAACAGGTTAGTCAGGCTATATACAGATGGTACCGGTACAGAGTCAATGTGCGGGGGAACAGGTTAGTCAGGCTTTATACAGGGGGTACCGGTACAGAGTCAATGTGCGGGGGAACAGGTTAGTCAGGATATATACAGGGGGTACCGGTACAGAGTCAATGTGCTGTGGAACAGGTTAGTCAGGCTATATACAGGGGGTACCGGTACAGAGTCAATGTGCTGTGGAACAGGTTAGTCAGGCTATATACAGGGGGTACCGGTACAGAGTCAATGTGCGGGGGTACAGGGTAGTCAGGCTATATACAGGGGGTACCGGTACAGAGTCAATGTTCGGGGGTACAGGTTAGTCAGGCTATATACAGGGGGTACCGGTACAGAGTCAATGTGCGGGGGAACAGGTTAGTCAGGCTTTATACAGGGGGTACCGGTACAGAGTCATTGTGCGGGGGAACAGGTTAGTCAGGCTATATACAGGGGGTACCGGTACAGAGTCAATGTCCGGGGGTACAGGTTAGTCAGGCTATATACAGGGGGTACCGGTACAGAGTCAATGTGCAGGGGAACAGGTTAGTCAGGCTATATACAGGGGGTACCAGTACAGAGTCAATGTGTTGTGGAACAGGTTAGTCAGGCTTTATACAGGGGGTACCGGTACAGAGTCAATGTGCTGTGGAACAGGTTAGTCAGGCTATATACAGGGGGTACCGGTACAGAGTCAATGTGCGGGGGAACAGGTTAGTCAGGCTTTATACAGGGGGTACCGGTACAGAGTCATTGTGCGGGGGAACAGGTTAGTCAGGCTATATACAGGGGGTACCGGTACAGAGTCAATGTCCGGGGGTACAGGTTAGTCAGGCTATATACAGGGGGTACCGGTACAGAGTCAATGTGCAGGGGTACAGGTTAGTCAGGCTATATACAGGGGGTACCGGTACAGAGTCAATGTTCGGGGGTACAGGTTAGTCAGGCTATATACAGGGGGTACCGGTACAGAGTCAATGTGCGGGGGAACAGGTTAGTCAGGCTATATACAGGGGGTACCGGTACAGAGTCAATGTGCGGGGGTACAGGTTAGTCAGGCTATATACAGGGGGTACCGGTACAGAGTCAATGTGAGGGGAAACAGGTTAGTCAGGATATATACAGGGGGTACCGGTACAGAGTCAATGTGCAGGGGAACAGGTTAGTGAGGCTATATACAGGGGGTACCGGTACAGAGTCATTGTGCGGGGGAACAGGTTAGTCAGGCTATATACAGGGGGTACCGGTACAGAGTCAATGTGCGAGGGTACAGGTTAGTCAGGCTATATACAGGGGGTACCGGTACAGAGTCAATGTCCGGGGGTACAGGTTAGTGAGGCTATATACAGGGGGTACCGGTACAGAGTCAATGTGCGGGGGAACAGGTTAGTCAGGCTATATACAGGGGGTACCGGTACAGAGTCAATGTGCGGGGGAACAGGTTAGTCAGGCTATATACAGGGGGTACCGGTACAGAGTCAATGTGCGGGGGAACAGGTTAGTCAGGCTATATACAGGGGGTACCGGTACAGAGTCAATGTGCAGCGGGAACAGGTTAGTCAGGCTATATACAGGGGGTACCGGTACAGAGTCAATGTGCAGGGGAACAGGTTAGTCAGGCTATATACAGGGGTACCGGTACAGAGTCAATGTGCAGGGGTACAGGTTAGTCAGGCTATATACAGGGGGTACCGGTACAGAGTCAATGTGCGGGGGAACAGGTTAGTCAGGCTTTATACAGGGGGTACCGGTACAGAGTCAATGTGTTGTGGAACAGGTTAGTCAGGCTTTATACAGGGGGTACCGGTACAGAGTCAATGTGTTGTGGAACAGGTTAGTCAGGCTATATACAGGGGATACCGGTACAGAGTCAATGTGCGGGGGAACAGGTTAGTCAGGCTATATACAGGGGGTACCGGTACAGAGTCAATGTGTTGTGGAACAGGTTAGTCAGGCTTTATACAGGGGGTACCGGTACAGAGTCAATGTGCAGGGGAACAGCTTAGTCAGGCTATATACAGGGGGTACCGGTACAGAGTCAATGTGCGGGGGAACAGGTTAGTCAGGCTTTATACAGGGGGTACCGGTACAGAGTCATTGTGCGGGGGAACAGGTTAGTCAGGCTATATACAGGGGGTACCGGTACAGAGTCAATGTCCGGGGGTACAGGTTAGTCAGGCTATATACAGGGGGTACCGGTACAGAGTCAATGTACGGTGGAACAGGTTAGTCAGGCTATATACAGGGGGTACCGGTACAGAGTCAATGTGCGGGGGTACAGGGTAGTCAGGCTATATACAGGGGGTACCGGTACAGAGTCAATGTTCGGGGGAACAGGTTAGTCAGGCTATATACAGGGGGTACCGGTACAGAGTCAATGTGCTGTGGAACAGGTTAGTCAGGCTATATACAGGGGGTACCGGTACAGAGTCAATGTGCGGGGGAACAGGTTAGTCAGGCTTTATACAGGGGGTACCGGTACAGAGTCATTGTGCGGGGGAACAGGTTAGTCAGGCTATATACAGGGGGTACCGGTACAGAGTCAATGTCCGGGGGTACAGGTTAGTCAGGCTATATACAGGGGGTACCGGTACAGAGTCAATGTGCAGGGGAACAGGTTAGTCAGGCTATATACAGGGGGTACCGGTACCGAGTCAATGTGCGGGGGTATAGGTTAGTCAGGCTATATACAGGGGGTACCGGTACAGAGTCAATGTGCGGGGGTACAGGTTAGTCAGGGATATACAGGGGGTACCGGTACAGAGTCAATGTGCGGGGGTATAGGTTAGTCAGGCTATATACAGGGGGTACCGGTACCGAGTCAATGTGCGGGGGAACAGGTTAGTCAGGCTATATACAGGGGGTACCGGTACAGAGTCAATGTGCTGTGGAACAGGTTAGTCAGGCTATATACAGGGGGTACCGGTACAGAGTCAATGTGTGGGGGAACAGGTTAGTCAGGCTATATACAGGGGGTACCGGTACAGAGTCAATGTGCGGTGGAACAGGTTAGTCAGGCTATATACAGGGGGTACCGGTACAGAGTCAATGTGCAGGGGTACAGGTTAGTCAGGCTATATACAGGGGGTACCGGTACAGAGTCAATGTTCGGGGGTACAGGTTAGTCAGGCTATATACAGGGGGTACCGGTACAGAGTCAATGTGCGGGGGAACAGGTTAGTCAGGCTATATACAGGGGGTACCGGTACAGAGTCAATGTTCGGGGGTACAGGTTAGTCAGGCTATATACAGGGGGTACCGGTACAGAGTCAATGTGCGGGGGAACAGGTTTGTCAGGCTATATACAGGGGGTACCGGTACAGAGTCAATGTGCTGTGGAACAGGTTAGTCAGGCTATATACAGGGGGTACCGGTACAGAGTCATTGTGCGGGGGAACAGGTTAGTCAGGCTATATACAGGGGGTACCGGTACAGAGTCAATGTGCTGTGGAACAGGTTAGTCAGGCTATATACAGGGGGTACCGGTACAGAGTCAATGTGCGGTGGAACAGGTTAGTCAGGCTATATACAGGGGATACCGGTACAGAGTCAATGTGCAGGGGTACAGGTTAGTCAGGCTATATACAGGGGGTACCGGTACAGAGTCATTGTGCGGGGGAACAGGTTAGTCAGGCTATATACAGGGGGTACCGGTACAGAGTCAATGTGCGAGGGTACAGGTTAGTCAGGCTATATACAGGGGGTACCGGTACAGAGTCAATGTCCGGGGGTACAGGTTAGTGAGGCTATATACAGGGGGTACCGGTACAAAGTCAATGTGCGGGGGAACAGGTTAGTCAGGCTATATACAGGGGGTACCGGTACAGAGTCAATGTGCGGGGGAACAGGTTAGTCAGGCTATATACAGGGGGTACCGGTACAGAGTCAATGTGCGGGGGAACAGGTTAGTCAGGCTATATACAGGGGGTACCGGTACAGAGTCAATGTGCAGCGGGAACAGGTTAGTCAGGCTATATACAGGGGGTACCGGTACAGAGTCAATGTGCAGGGGAACAGGTTAGTCAGGCTATATACAGGGGGTACCGGTACAGAGTCAATGTGCAGGGGTACAGGTTAGTCAGGCTATATACAGGGGGTACCGGTACAGAGTCAATGTGCGGGGGAACAGGTTAGTCAGGCTTTATACAGGGGGTACCGGTACAGAGTCAATGTGCGGGGGAACAGGTTAGTCAGGCTTTATACAGGGGGTACCGGTACAGAGTCAATGTGTTGTGGAACAGGTTAGTTAGGCTATATACAGGGGGTACCGGTACAGAGTCAATGTGTTGTGGAACAGGTTAGTCAGGCTATATACAGGGGATACCGGTACAGAGTCAATGTGCGGGGGAACAGGTTAGTCAGGCTATATACAGGGGGTACCGGTACAGAGTCAATGTGTTGTGGAACAGGTTAGTCAGGCTTTATACAGGGGGTACCGGTACAGAGTCAATGTGCAGGGGAACAGGTTAGTCAGGCTATATACAGGGGGTACCGGTACAGAGTCAATGTGTTGTGGAACAGGTTAGTCAGGCTTTATACAGGGGGTACCGGTACAGAGTCAATGTGTTGTGGAACAGGTTAGTCAGGCTATATACAGGGGATACCGGTACAGAGTCAATGTGCGGGGGAACAGGTTAGTCAGGCTATATACAGGGGGTACCGGTAGAGAGTCAATGTGTGGGGGAACAGGTTAGTCAGGCTATATACAGATGGTACCGGTACAGAGTCAATGTGCGGGGGAACAGGTTAGTCAGGCTTTATACAGGGGGTACCGGTACAGAGTCAATGTGCGGGGGAACAGGTTAGTCAGGATATATACAGGGGGTACCGGTACAGAGTCAATGTGCTGTGGAACAGGTTAGTCAGGCTATATACAGGGGGTACCGGTACAGAGTCAATGTGCTGTGGAACAGGTTAGTCAGGCTATATACAGGGGGTACCGGTACAGAGTCAATGTGCGGGGGTACAGGGTAGTCAGGCTATATACAGGGGGTACCGGTACAGAGTCAATGTTCGGGGGAACAGGTTAGTCAGGCTATATACAGGGGGTACCGGTACAGAGTCAATGTGCTGTGGAACAGGTTAGTCAGGCTATATACAGGGGGTACCGGTACAGAGTCAATGTGCGGGGGAACAGGTTAGTCAGGCTTTATACAGGGGGTACCGGTACAGAGTCATTGTGCGGGGGAACAGGTTAGTCAGGCTATATACAGGGGGTACCGGTACAGAGTCAATGTCCGGGGGTACAGGTTAGTCAGGCTATATACAGGGGGTACCGGTACAGAGTCAATGTGCAGGGGAACAGGTTAGTCAGGCTATATACAGGGGGTACCGGTACCGAGTCAATGTGCGGGGGTATAGGTTAGTCAGGCTATATACAGGGGGTACCGGTACAGAGTCAATGTGCGGGGGTACAGGTTAGTCAGGCTATATACAGGGGGTACCGGTACAGAGTCAATGTGCGGGGGTATAGGTTAGTCAGGCTATATACAGGGGGTACCGGTACCGAGTCAATGTGCGGGGGAACAGGTTAGTCAGGCTATATACAGGGGGTACCGGTACAGAGTCAATGTGCTGTGGAACAGGTTAGTCAGGCTATATACAGGGGGTACCGGTACAGAGTCAATGTGTGGGGGAACAGGTTAGTCAGGCTATATACAGGGGGTACCGGTACAGAGTCAATGTGCGGTGGAACAGGTTAGTCAGGCTATATACAGGGGGTACCGGTACAGAGTCAATGTGCAGGGGTACAGGTTAGTCAGGCTATATACAGGGGGTACCGGTACAGAGTCAATGTTCGGGGGTACAGGTTAGTCAGGCTATATACAGGGGGTACCGGTACAGAGTCAATGTGCGGGGGAACAGGTTAGTCAGGCTATATACAGGGGGTACCGGTACAGAGTCAATGTTCGGGGGTACAGGTTAGTCAGGCTATATACAGGGGGTACCGGTACAGAGTCAATGTGCGGGGGAACAGGTTTGTCAGGCTATATACAGGGGGTACCGGTACAGAGTCAATGTGCTGTGGAACAGGTTAGTCAGGCTATATACAGGGGGTACCGGTACAGAGTCATTGTGCGGGGGAACAGGTTAGTCAGGCTATATACAGGGGGTACCGGTACAGAGTCAATGTGCTGTGGAACAGGTTAGTCAGGCTATATACAGGGGGTACCGGTACAGAGTCAATGTGCGGTGGAACAGGTTAGTCAGGCTATATACAGGGGGTACCGGTACAGAGTCAATGTGCAGGGGTACAGGTTAGTCAGGCTATATACAGGGGGTACCGGTACAGAGTCAATGTGCGAGGGTACAGGTTAGTCAGGCTATATACAGGGGGTACCGGTACAGAGTCAATGTGTGGGGGAACAGGTTAGTCAGGCTATATACAGGGGGTACCGGTACAGAGTCAATGTGCGGGGGTACAGGTTAGTCGAGGTAATTTGTACATGTAGGTAGGGATAAAGTGACTATGCATAGATAATAAACAGCGACTAGCAGCAGTGTAAAAAACAAAAGGGGGGGGGGGCTGTCAATAAAATAGTCCGGGTGGCCATTTCTTAAATTGTTCAGCAGTCTTATGGCTTGGGGGTAGAAGCTGTTAAGGAGCCTTTTGGATCTAGACAGTACCGCTTGCCGTGCAGTAGCAGAGGGAACAATCTATGACTTGGGTGACTGGAGTCTTTTACACATTTTTGGGGCCTTCCTCTGACACTGCCTAGTATATAGGTCCTGGATGGCAGGAAGCTTGGCCCCAGTGAGGTACTGGGCTGTACGCACTACCCTCTGTATGTGGTGGAGCAGTCAGGTGTGTGTGTGTCATACTTCATTTGTGAGTGATGGCATATTCAATTTGCATGATGAATGATTTGTGATGATGTGTGTTGAACTCACTAGTCTCACATCTGGGACCCACAAAGCCGTAGGGACAGGAGCAGGTGCTGGGTCCCACGTACGTTCCTCCGTGCTCACAGGGCAGACTGCACAGAGCTATGGGTGGGGATGTTATGAATGTGTTATGCATGGGTTATGAATGTGTTATGCAGTTCTTATGTAGGTACCCTTCAAATAAAGTATTAATGGGAAAATAAGCAGCCAGGCTTTGCCCTCACATTTCTACATCAGTCAGCTAGGACTAGGAACCAGTGTCTCACTACAGCTTGGTTTAACCAAATCTCCATTGCATTGGTGGGGTGGACTCTGATTCTGAGCTGTAGGTGGCAGTAGTGTTTCAAGCCTCTGTCAGTAATGTCTCAAACCAGCTCAAATAGGGAGGGCTTATCAAATGCCCACAACTGCTTCATTAGATCTGCACTCGCTCACACGCACACACCCAAATGTACAGTACCGGACATGGACCGGACTTCCCTCAGCAGTGCCGTCCCGTCTTTGAGTGATGAGCTTGCTTTCTCTGTGTGACGACAAGCTCCTGTCTATAGTCTGACACAGAGACAGTTGTGATTGGCCCCTAACAAGAACAGATAAGCCGCGGCTCATAAGTCACCCTATTCCCTACGTTACGCACTAATTTTGACCAGATCCCTGTGGGCAAATGTGCCATTTGGGACGCAGACGTATAATTACCTGTCTCACACGTCACCCCGTGGTAGCCTTTAAGGCACTCACACGCCCCCGGGGCGACGCCCTGGCCTTCGTTCCTACACTCAGGTATACAGATCGCTGAGGAGAAGATTGTAAAGACGTCAAACGATATGGAAGGCCTGTCAGGTTAAGCAATGCATGGGAATCAAAAACAACAATATCAGGATGATGATGTGGTATTTTGAGAGACTAAGAGAGAGAGAGAGAGAGAGAGAAAGAGTGAGAGGGGAGAAGAAGGAGGGAGAAAGAGCGAGAGAGAGAGAGAGAGCGAGAGAGAGAGAGAAAGAAAAGATAGTTTTACCTGTTTGACAGTTGGTCCCGGCGAAGCCTGGTTTACAGCGGCATGTGTTGGGAGCAGCACACTCCATGTTCCTGCCACACCCACACGCATGCCTGCACACAGCTATAGATAACAGGCAGGCAGGCGACACACACACACAAACACACACAGAGGCAGCACCATAGGCCAATTACAAGCTGCTTCCATCTATTCCAACTCCAACCTCCCTTACTGCATCTGTACAGAAACATCTGTCAACTCAACCCAACCCACGCTGCTCTGGTACAGAGAGCACTCAGCTAGTCAGCTTGGAAAAACGACCATCATTAGGAGGCCTTTTGGAGAGGCTAGAGAAAGGCATCACTTTCATTCATAGAAAAGGATTGATGCACAAGTGGTATTCAATACAGCCGGTAAATAGCAATGGTAAGGGGCCTCTGTAATGGACCAGTGATAATAGATAATAGACAATAGTGTTTCTCAAAGCAGTAGCTCTTTCTCAACAGTGATACAGTGGTACCAGATAGTGTTTTTTAAAACAGTAGCTCTTTCTCAAGAAGAGGGATCAACCTTGAGCCTACTTAACAAGCCTCTTAATTTTTTGCACCTCTCATGTTCCTTTTTGTCTTATAATCACATTGTTCCGTAATCTTTTGTTTTTAAATAAATAAATACAATAAAAATACCTCTGCATGTTTGTCTGTCTCCGGTGTATGCCAGGGGACACCTTCCACAGTGGAAACCCCCGTCCCTGGTGGGTTCACAGGGGACCCCTGGGAAACAGGGCATGTCAGCTCAGGTCAGAGGCCGCTCCCGCTCCACTGCCACACTATCACTGATCCTGGTCCCACGGTGGAAGTGGGGAGACGTGGCCCTGTGGAGGGGGGGAGTAAGGGGGGTGTGGTGGTACTTTCGGACAGAGGTGGTGAGGGTGAGGGAGAGCAGGGGTTCCTGGTGGTGGTCAAGTAGGTCAGAGGGGTTCGAGCCAGGCCCCGTCAGTGCTCCGTCGGCGGAGAACTCGGACTCGGAAAGGGAGTAGGTAAGGGAGGATAGGGCTGCGGTCAGCGGGGTCACAGCTTTAGGGAGGGTCCAGGGCTTGGCCAGGGTGGGCACCACTACCACATCTATGAGCTTCCCCTGGCTTGTCTGCCTGGACTCTGTGTTGGCTGAAGAATGGGGTGGAGTCACTTTGGATTGGGTTGGTGTAACCTTGGAGTATGGAGGAGTAACCTTGGAAGTGGTGGCACTCCGCACGACAGCTGTAGACTCTCTGGTTGTCACCTTGAGTGTGGTAGCGCTGGCATTGGTACCTGTTTTGGCACGAGTCCTAGTGAAGGCACTGATGGAATGATGACTGCCTGTGGTAAGGCTGTGGGAACCTTCAGGTGACATAGGGGTGTGTCTAGGAAATTGGGGCGTGGCCGCCTCTTTCCACCCAGTGATTGGCCCTCGGGCGGGCGAGAGGGGAGGGTGCGGGGGGCTCTGATAGGCTCCCCTGGAGACTGGCGAGGAGAGGGAGGAGAGACGTTTCATTGTGTGCCTGGGGGGCAAGGTGGGAAGGTGGAGTTGGGACACTTTACTGTTGCTGTGGTGGTAGGGTTTGCTGCTCTTGGCTAGTGTTAGCTGCTGCTGGGTCAGGTGAAGGTTACCTGAGGAGAGAATGATGTGACACAAAAAAACTCTATACCTACTGTATAAGGTTACACTCTTAGAAAAAAGGATTCCAAAGGGTTCTTTTCCTGTCCCCATGGGATAACCCTTTTTAGTTCCAGGTAGAACCCTTTTTGGTTCCAGGTATAACTCTTTTGGGTTCCATGTAGAACCCTCTGCAGAAAGGGTTCTACATGGAACCAAATGGTTTCTACCAGGTCCTTCAATGGGTTCTCCTTTGGGGAAAGCTGAAGAACCCTTTTAGGTTCTAGATATCACCTTTTTTTAAGAGTGTAGGGTTAGGGTTGTGGTTGAGGGTTAGGATTGAAGTGGAATGTAGACAAGCTGGACTCTCCAAATAAAAGTATTACAGCAGTATAAAATGTCATTACATCATCAGACACAGTGCAAAACAAAACAAAGATGACGATCTGTTCTAATGAAAAGCTGCTATAAACACTGATGTTGACACAGAACGTGGTTGGATCAGAATCAAGACCACCATTGGGCGGCTCATGGGATAAATAAAGTTATTCAAATTCGAATTGAAATTAAATAAAAGTGTTACGGGTGTGGGGTCTAGACAAATATTACCTGACCAGTTTTAATGACATATTGTCTCGCCCTGACCTTAGAGATCATTTTTATGTCTCTATTTTGGTTTGGTCAGGGTGTGATTTGGGTGGGCATTCTATGTTCTGTATTTCTATGTTTTGTATTTCTTTGTTTCTGGCCGAGTGTGGTTCCCAATCAGAGGCAGCTGTCTATCGTTGTCTCTGAATGGGGATCATACTTAGGCAGCCCTTTACCTTCTTTCTGTGTGGGATCTTGTTCTTTGTTTGTGTGCAGGTAGTTTGCACAACGAAGCTGTTCGGTCGTTGTATTCTTTATTGTTTTGTCCTGTTTTAGTTTCACTTCGTGATTAAATTATGTGGAACTCTAAGAACGCTGCGCCTTGGTCTCTTCCTTCCGACGACACACGTTACACATATTGAGAGACGTCACCCAACACGTCATTGATTGTTGTTGTTTTGAAACCTCACAAAAGATGCCCAAATCACTTCATAGAGGAATCTGATAGACAGTGAGGGAATTATAAACCACACACACACACACACACACACACACACACACACACACACACACACACACACACACACACACACACACACACACACACACACACACACACACACACACACACACACACACACACACACACACACACACACACTGAAGCAGCTGGACTGAAAGGGAACTGACTGTGTAGAAAGTCATGACAACATGGGTTGGGTATGAAACACTAATGGGATTTAGAAAGGTGGCGGCAGAAATTATGAGATGCACTAAAAGGATATATTTAGTACAATTAAGAAAAATGTCATCACACTGGCTGGGTGAAGACACAAAAGACAAACACTGCCCGAAAATATTCAAACACTTAACTAGTCTGTGCTCTTCAAAACAACCCGGCATGGGTCCCGTCCACTCAATAGTAGGACTGACTAACGTTGGGAAATACTTTAACTCTCACTCAGAATAAATAGGTTTTCTTTTTTCACATCCTCATGAAAGATGAATGCATGAGAAAAGCATATTCCACTGTCATGAATTGATCATCTGGAAGTGCCTGCTGTTGACTTGGACAGTAGACACACAGGGACAGAGAGTCCAAAGAAGAAGGGCCAAATACGGGGGATATAAAACAGAACTAAACTGAGAGGAGAAGATGGAGTGCAAAGCTTTGCACATTTCACTGATCTACAAAAAAAACGCGATGATTAGCATAGTAAGCTTATTAATAGGGCAGCCAGGCCTCAGAGTCATACGAAGCATACTATTTGTATTTTTATGGACCTCCAAGACGTATGATATTATCTAATGGTCTAGTTCAGGGTTCCCCAATTGGCGGCCCGCGGGCCGAATCCAGACGAATTTGCCAGCAGGTGGTTTTATTTTCCCCCCCCCCCATGTTTTCTGAGAAAAAAATTATAAAGTTACACTTTATTATATTTTTTATTGCTAGACATACAGTTGAGGTCAGAAGTTGACATACACTTAGATTGGAGTCATTAAAACTTGTTTATCAACCACTCCACAAATTTCTTGTTAACAAACTATAGTTTTGGCAAGTCGGTTAGGACATGACACAAGTCATTTTTCCAACAATTGTTTACAGACAGATTATTTCACATATAATTCACTGTACCACAATTCCAGTGAGTCAGAAGTTTACATATACTAAGTTGACTGTGCCTTTAAACAGCTTGGAAAATTTCAGAAAATTATGTCATGGCTTTAGAACCTTCTGATAGGCTAATTGACATCATTGGAGTCAATTGGAGGTTTACCTGTGGATTTATTTCAAGGCCTACCTTCAAACTCAGTGCCTCTTTGCTTGACATCATGGGAAAATCAAAAGAAATGAGCCAAGACCTCAAGAAAAATAATTGTAGACCTCCACAAGTCTGGTTCATCCTTAGGAGTATTTTCCAAATGCCTGAAGGTACCACGTTCATCTGGACAAACAACAGTATGCAAGTATAAACACCATGGGTCCATGTAGCCGTCATACCGCTCAGGAAGGAGACGCGTTCAGTCTCCTAGAGATGAACATATTTGGTGCGAAAAGTGCAAATCAACAGCAAAGGACCTCGTGAAGCTGCTGGAGGAAACAGGTACAGAAGTATCTATATCCACAGTAAAACAAGTCCTATATCGACATAACCTGAAAGGCCCTCAGCAAGGAAGAAGCCACTGCTCCGAAACTGCCATAAAAAAGCCAGACAATGGTTTGCCACTGCACATGCGGACAAAGATCGTACTTTTGGAGAAATGTCCTCTGGTCTGATGAAAGAAAAATATAACTGTTTGGACATAATGACCATCGTTATATTTGGAGGAAAAAGGGGGATGCTTACAAGCCGAAGAACACCATCCCAACCGTGAAGCATGGGGGTGGCAGAATCATGTTGTGGGGGTGCTTTGCTGCAGGAGGGACTGTTGTACTTCACAAAATAGATGGCATCATGAGGAATATAACATTTTGTGTATATATTGAAGCAACATCTCAAGACATCAGTCAGGAAGTTAAAGCTTGGTCGCAAATGGGTCTTTCAAGTGGACAATGACCCCAAGCATACTTCCAAAGTCGTAGAAAAATGGCTTAACCTAGGGCTGAGATCCCGGTAACGGGATCGATATGACAACAGCCAGTGAAAGTGCAGGGCGCCAAATTCAAAAAACAGAAATCTCATAATTAAAATTCCTCATACATACATGTGTCTTATACCATTTTAAAGGTAATCTTGTTGTTAATCCCACCAAAGTGTCCTATTTCAAATATGCTTATCACCGAAAGCACTACAAACGATTATGTTAGGTCACACCAAACCACAATAAGCACAGCCATTTTTCCAGCCAAAGATAGGAGTCACAAAAAGCACAAGTAGAGATACAATTAATCACTAACCTTTGATGATCTTCATCAGAATTTTCTGATGATAGAGAGAGACGAGAGACGTAATCGTATACAAATATAAGCAAGGCTTGAAGTTAAATATTTGTTTGGAATTCTTGTGGTCAATTTGCAGTCTACGTTCCGGCCCCCCAACCATCCGCTCAAGGAAAAACCTAACCCACAATGTAAATATGTATATGTAAAGTGTGATCTGTAAAATGTATGTACATGTAGCAACAAAGCTGTAAAAACTCAAATATATATTTGTGTCCTCTGAATTGGGGGGTTAATACAAATTTCCTAATTCTCCTTGGTTGCTAGGATGCAACGAGCAACCTGGTCTCAGAAGAATACGTGTAATACTATACGTCCATCAAGAAGTACGATAACTCATCCAATTCGTATGCTATTGTACGACTGGGTAAGACGTTTGATGATACACGTCCCCTAATTCGTCCGCTGTTGTATAACCGCTATTCCATTCACAATGTAACCTAATATAATTAAATATACCACACTAAATACAGGGATCATGTTTGCATACCAAATCTTACGAATTGCCCTGAGACCAGGTAAAATAGGGAGGTAACTGCACAGAGGCACTTCAGGACCATTCACACCACGTCAGATTGTTTTCAAATAGTTTTCCAACTGTGACAGTAGAATAACTACTAAAAAGCCAATGTGTGGTGCATGTACTAACGTATTTAGTATTTAGTGCCGGATCAGTTTTTTGTCTTGCCGATTCCTATGGTCCTTGGCATAGGTAGCAACAGGTGTTGGCTGTACAGCACAAACAGATCTTGGACCAGGCTAGTAACTACGGCCAGGGAGGTGCTGTAACACTTTAAGCCGAAGTCTTACCTCGAGCGGTTTTGGTGCAGGTGCGTCCGTTGCCATTGAGGGGCGGTGGGCAGCGCCCGCAGACATAGCCCGCGTAGGGTGGACGTCGGTCGATGCACTGGACCCCCAGGAAGCACGGTCGGCTGGCACACGTATCTGTCACATTGTTGTTGTTCCCTGCATGGGATGATACCTCTAGGCCTGGAACACATAATCACTGTTACCAGGACATGTACATATTTATCAATTAATTCCTTTCCCCCTAGCCTTCACATGAACAGCGATGATCACCCTTTGTTTATGCTCAGCGGGATGCTGTAATCAGTTGTCAATGCCTCTGCATCGACCACACCATGCCGTCTTCATCTGCATATTTCATAATTAGTCATAATTCAAATAAACACAGCCCCGTAGATGAAAACAGCTCACAAATACCACTGCCTACCGGGGTGATATATTCAACACTGGCTGACAAATTTTATGTGGCAGGACCCGCAGTTAAATCCAAAGCTGCTACAGTTGCTAATTGCTCAAATGTCTTTGATTAAAATGCAAAGTCTTGGAAGACCAGTTATATAAAGGCACTTTATAACTAAATTAGGGCTGTGGAGAAACTCTTAGTTGGCATTTTGTGTTTTGATGGCAGGCGGCTCATTACGGTGCTTCAGGATGAAAGTCTCTGAGCAATTGATTGATACGCTACCAAGGTCAGAAACCCCTTGGAGCGAGAGAGAGATGTGTGTGTGAGACCCCGACTGTGTCCCGTCTTCACCTCCAGACCCGCCCTCAACCCCAATCCAGCTGCATCAGCTTCTCTTTACCCATAGGCCTTCACTCCCCTCCTGGGCTCCCCTCTCACCCCCACCCACAAAGAAGAGTGATGAAAATGCCAATTGCCCTATTAATCTTAAACAAAGATATGTCCTTTAGAACTAAAACTGCTGGTATCATTGACACTTTTTAGATGGATTCTTTTAAGTTTGTAACATAACTTTGTCCTTTGTTTCTCACCTTGCACAGGCGCCACATCAAACCACCACATCATCAAAAGTGTATTATGGCTAGACTATGCTGTATTATATTGGTATTGTACATTTATCAGCATATCTCTATTCTATGATGGATCTATGGAAGAGAGCAGACTGAGACCGAATGACTGTCATTGTAGTGCAGTTAGAAGCTTTGAAACGTGACACTGGCAACCCTTCTCTTTTCCTTTTTGCGTGCCACACAGCGATTCTTCTCCTCTCTCTCGCTAATAAAGCGTTTCGTCTTCGCGGTGACAAAAGAGGAAAAAGAATGGACCATCTGTCTTTTATTAAGAAGTGATTCATCAGCGTTATGACTCCACATATTAAGGCTTATCGCCTGTGAATTTTGTCTCATTTTCGACTAGGGCAGCAGAATCCACTCAGACAATGGGTGGTTTTATCGGAACTGCGGGGCCGACGGGAGATGACATATTTTGCTGTGTGCCTTTCAATCCCATCTCCAGCCCTTTAGTGTGATGATGATGACAGGCAATTTTGCAAGGCCGCTAACTGGGCTGGCTATAGCTGCCAATGCCAATGAGGTACTCAGTCGTGGAGTAATGTGACACCCCTGATGGACTGTTATAGGAGCCCTGGTGTTAAACAGCCTTTTGTAGGTGATCTGAAGAGGATTAGACAGAGGCTTTGGGAAATACGGGGTATGGTAGTACGTGCCAGGCGCACCGGTTTGTGTCAAGAACTGCAATGCTGCTGGCTTTTTCACGCTCACCTGTTTCCCGTGTGCATCAAGGATGATCCACCACCCCAAAAACTTCCATCCAACTTGACAAACGTGGGAAGGCATTGGAGTCAACATGGGCCAGCATCCCTGTGGAACGCTTTCGACATCTTGTAGAGTCCATGTCCTGACGAATTGACAGGGGGGGGGGGGGGGGGGGGGTGCAACACAATATTAGGAAGGTGTTCCTAATGTTTGGTATACTCAGAGTACTTGCCAGTTTTTTGTCCCTTCTTAGACGGTGTCTGTACAGCTGGGGCCTTGGCAGCTGCCCTGTTGGTCTCTGGAAGTCCAGGCATGTTGGTTTTTGTGAGTCCAGGCTTACTGGTCGGTGGGATTCCAGGTCTGCCGGAGTCCATCCTGGGTTGATTGTGTTGGTCTGGTCTGTTGTTCGGTGAGGTCTTAGAGGTGGTAGTGGTGGTGGTAGTGGTGGTAGGGACAGTGGTGGGTCCAATGCTGGGGACATTGAGGATCAATCGTACAGGTGCTGTTGTGTAGAGACAGATGAGGGCACAAGGTGAGAGTAAGAGATGGGCTTCATGACACCTCAGTGCTTGTATGATGCTGGGAGAGAGATAGATAGACACTTCAGGTTCAGAGCCGGAGGTTTGTCTTATGGTGTCACACAACCAATACTGTTTTTATGATACATTTCATTGAATCTTGAGTTCTCAAACTCTATTCAAGAATGTTGGTCCACAGTATATCAGCTCTTTTTTTTATTTTATTACAACGCTTTTCATCCCACACCTACACAGCTAGAAATCACAGCTCCTCAGTAGATCTGTGACCAGCAGAATCGTAAAAAAAAACAAAAAAAGTAGAAAGGCAAGCAGAGCAGGAGGAGAGAGAGAAAGAGACGGTGTGATTGATGACGGCGGAGCGGAGCGATGGCAAGTGAAATAAACCTGGCAGTGTAACTCCTGCCGAGGCAGCATGGCACTATAATAAACAAAGCAGAGGATCACTCAGCCGAAACTCATTGCTCAGAGGGAGAAAAAGATTAGAGAGAGGGAAAGGCTAAGATGCTTGGAATAGAAAAGCGGGGAGGTTGGTGGAAACATGGCATGGCTTTTTAGGAGCAAAATGGTGACTAAGTGTGTGTGTGTGTGTGTGTGTACAGTGGTTCTTCCTTTAAAAGTTGTGGCGTACTGCAGCACAGCTTGCGGGGTCATTTAAGTGTCAGCCATAGTTTCCAGAATGACGCAATTTACCACAATCTGCCACAATCTACCTAAAACGATTGCGGCATAAAGCTCAACACTTTTAAAGGAAGAAACACTGTATATGTGCAAGTCTGCCTGCACTCCTGCAGAATTCAAGTTGTTTACCCTGGACTACAGAAACAAACGTCGACTGAATGAAAATTGCATTTCCCTCTAGGTGCAGTTATATGTGTGTTTTATGGATGGTGCTCCAGCTTAGCCCCTGCTTACCCTAGCTCTGTTCCTCTCGCCCTGTGGCCCAGCCGGGAGATCACTCTGTATTCAACTAGGCCGTGCTCCTTCCATGGTCTCCCCCCTCACCGCTCCTCACCTCAGCTTTAGGCGCGGGCAATACTGTTGATTGCTCTGTATTCAACCAGGCCATGCTCTGTGCTCCCTTCTCACCCAGGCCCAAGACCTCACCTCACCTTACATCACCTTGCCTCACCTCAGCTCTGTGGCCCAGGCGATAGATCACTCTGTATTCCACCAGGTCATGCTCCTCTTCCATCTAACCTGCTGCTAGCCAGGCCCCTTACCTCATCACTGTATTCAGCCATGCTCCTTCCTCCCAGCCCTACTCTCTGCTCCCTCCTCTGCACCCTTCCAGGTTCCCACACTTCACCTCTAATGGCCTTTGTCAGTTAGCTGTCAACAGAGAGAGGCACACCTGAGGTGCTGCGGCAGCACTCTGAGTCTGGGGCCAGGTGGCAGGATACACTCTGCTCTGCTCTCCCTCAGAGGGGAAGTGCTTCACCAATTAACTCAGCTCAACACCCCCCTGTAAAACCTCAAAAAAATGAAGAAAAGAAAACACGCAAATAAATAATTTATGGGGAGAGAGGAGAGAAGGGTCAAGCCATTTTTTTTTATTTTACCTTTATTTAACCAGGTAGGCTAGTTGAGAACAAGTTCTCATTTGCAACTGCGACCTGGCCAATATAAAGCAGTTCCACACATACAACAACACAGGGTTACACATGGAATAAATAAACATACAATCAATAATACAGTAGAAATGTCTATATACAGCATGTGCAAATGAGGTAGGATAAGGGAGTTAAGGTAATAAATAGGCCATGGTGGCGAAGTAATTACAATATAGCAATTAAACACTGGAATGGTAGAATGTGCAGAAGATGAATGTGCAAGTAGAGATACTGGGGTGCAAAGGAGCAAGATAAATAAATAAAAACAGTATGGGGATGAGGTAGATTGGATGGGTTATTTACAGATGGGCTATGTACAGGTGCAGTGATCTGTGAGTTGCTCTGACAGCTTTTGCTTAAAGCTAGTGAGGGAGGTGAGAGTCTCTAGCTTTAGTGATCCTACTGCTCTCTCTTCGTCTGCCCATGTGTTCTCGCACACCCCGAGACCTTCTGGTCAGCGGGGTGGTGGCACCGGGATCCTCATCTCTCCCAAGTGGTCATTCTCTCTTTCTCCCCTTACCCATCTGTCTATCGCCTCCTTTGAATTCCATGCTGTCACAGTTACCAGCCCTTTCAAGCTTAACATCCTTATCATTTATCGCCCTCCAGGTTCCCTTGGAGAGTTCATCAATGAGCTTGATGCCTTGATAAGCTCCTTTCCTGAGGACGGCTCACCTCTCACAGTTCTGGGTGACTTTAACCTCCCCATGTCTACCTTTGACTCATTCCTCTCTGCCTCCTTCTTCCCACTCCTCTCCTCTTTTGACCTCACCCTCTCACCTTCCCCCCCTACTCACAAGGCTGGCAATACGCTTGACCTCATCTTTACTAGATGCTGTTCTTCCACTAACCTCATTGCAACTCCCCTCCAAGTCTCCGACCACTACCTTGTATCCTTTTCCCTCTCGCTCTCATCCAACACTTCCCACACTGCCCCTACTCGGATGGTATCGCGCCGTCCCAACCTCCGCTCTCTCTCCCCCGCTACTCTCTCCTCTTCCATCCTATCATCTCTTCCCTCTGCCCAAACCTTCTCCAACCTATCTCCTGATTCTGCCTCCTCAACCCTCCTCTCCTCCCTCTCTGCATCCTTTGACTCTCTATGTCCCCTATCCTCCAGGCCGGCTCGGTCCTCCCCTCCCGCTCCGTGGCTCGACGACTCATTGCGAGCTCACAGAACAGGGCTCCGGGCAGCCGAGCGGAAATGGAGGAAAACTCGCCTCCCTGCGGACCTGGCATCCTTTCACTCCCTCCTCTCTACATTTTCCTCTTCTGTCTCTGCTGCTAAAGCCACTTTCTACCACTCTAAATTCCAAGCATCTGCCTCTAACCCTAGGAAGCTCTTTGCCACCTTCTCCTCCCTCCTGAATCCTCCTCCCCCTCCCCCCCCCTCCTCCCTCTCTGCAGACGACTTCGTCAACCATTTTGAAAAGAAGGTCGACGACATCCGATCCTCGTTTGCTAAGTCAAACGACACCGCTGGTTCTGCTCACACTGCCCAACCCTGTGCTTTGACCTCTTTCTCCCCTCTCTCTCCAGATGAAATCTCGCGTCTTGTGACGGCCGGCCGCCCAACAACCTGCCCGCTTGACCCTATCCCCTCCTCTCTCCTCCAGACCATTTCCGGAGACCTTCTACCTTACCTCACCTCGCTCATCAACTCATCCTTGACCGCTGGCTACGTCCCTTCCGTCTTCAAGAGAGCGAGAGTTGCACCCCTTCTGAAAAAACCTACACTCGATCCCTCCGATGTCAACAACTACAGACCAGTATCCCTTCTTTCTTTTCTCTCCAAAACTCTTGAACGTGCCGTCCTTGGCCAGCTCTCCTGCTATCTCTCTCAGAATGACCTTCTTGATCCAAATCAGTCAGGTTTCAAGACTAGTCACTCAACTGAGACTGCTCTTCTCTGTATCACGGAGGCGCTCCGCACTGCTAAAGCTAACTCTCTCTCCTCTGCTCTCATCCTTCTAGACCTATCGGCTGCCTTCGATACTGTGAACCATCAGATCCTCCTCTCCACCCTCTCCGAGTTGGGCATCTCCGGCGCGGCCCACGCTTGGATTGCGTCCTACCTGACAGGTCGCTCCTACCAGGTGGCGTGGCGAGAATCTGTCTCCTCACCACGCGCTCTCACCACTGGTGTCCCCCAGGGCTCTGTTCTAGGCCCTCTCCTATTCTCGCTATACACCAAGTCACTTGGCTCTGTCATAACCTCACATGGTCTCTCCTATCATTGCTATGCAGACGACACACAATTAATCTTCTCCTTTCCCCCTTCTGATGACCAGGTGGCGAATCGCATCTCTGCATGTCTGGCAGACATATCAGTGTGGATGACGGATCACCACCTCAAGCTGAACCTCGGCAAGACGGAGCTGCTCTTCCTCCCGGGGAAGGACTGTCCGTTCCATGATCTCGCCATCACGGTTGACAACTCCATTGTGTCCTCCTCCCAGAGCGCTAAGAACCTTGGCGTGATCCTGGACAACACCCTGTCGTTCTCCACCAACATCAAGGCGGTGGCCCGTTCCTGTAGGTTCATGCTCTACAACATCCGCAGAGTACGACCCTGCCTCACACAGGAAGCGGCGCAGGTCCTAATCCAGGCACTTGTCATCTCCCGTCTGGATTACTGCAACTCGCTGTTGGCTGGGCTCCCTGCCTGTGCCATTAAACCCCTACAACTCATCCAGAACGCCGCAGCCCGGCTGGTGTTCAACCTTCCCAAGTTCTCTCACGTCACCCCGCTCCTCCGCTCTCTCCACTGGCTTCCAGTTGAAGCTCGCATCCGCTAC
This sequence comes from Salvelinus fontinalis, assembly GCF_029448725.1. Taxonomy (NCBI): domain Eukaryota; kingdom Metazoa; phylum Chordata; class Actinopteri; order Salmoniformes; family Salmonidae; genus Salvelinus; species Salvelinus fontinalis. The sequence goes on from NC_074705.1 coordinate 16,252,257, forward strand.
AAGACCATGGTGCTTGCCTACGGAGCTGTGAGGGGAACGGCACCTCAGTACCTTCAGGCTCTGATCAGGCCCTACACCCAAACAAGGGCACTGCGTTCATCCACCTCTGGCCTGCTCGCCTCCCTACCACTGAGGAAGTACAGTTCCCGCTCAGCCCAGTCAAAACTGTTCGCTGCTCTGGCACCCCAATGGTGGAACAAACTCCCTCACGACGCCAGGACAGCGGAGTCAATCACCACCTTCCGGAGACACCTGAAACCCCACCTCTTCAAGGAATACCTAGGATAAAGCAATCCTTCTGCCCCCCCCCCCCCCCCCCCCCCCCTTAAAAGATCTAGATGCACTATTGTAAAGTGGCTGTTCCACTGGATGTCATAAGGTGAATGCACCAATTTGTAAGTCGCTCTGGATAAGAGCGTCTGCTAAATGACTTAAATGTAAATGTAATGTAAATGTGATTTTTGCAGTTTGTTCCAGTCATTGGCAGCAGAGAACTGGAAGGAGAGGTGGCCAAAGGAGGAATTGTACATTTGAAATACATTTGATTGATTGACCATGCCTACCTGTGCAGGTGGTCCCATCTCTCAGCATGCATTGGGGGCAGCCTCCACACCTGTAGGAGCCGAAGATGTTGAAACACTGGACTCCAGGCATGCAAGGCGTCCTCTCACACTCATTCACATCTTCCTGACAGGTAGCGCCTACACAGAGTCCCAGAGACGGACAGACATTATTATAACAGACAACACAAAGACAGACAGCCAAAGTCCATTACTACAACAGGTAGCCCTTACACCCCAAAAAGACAGAAAGACAAGGTATGAGCCAAGCTCACAGACACACAGACAGAAGGACAAGGTATGACCCAAGCTCACAGACACACAGACAGAAAGACAAGGTCTGAGCCAAGCTCACAGACACACAGATAGAAAGACAAGGTATGAGCCAAGCTCACAGACACACAGACAGAAAGACAAGGTCTGAGCCAAGCTCACAGACAAAGAGACATAGAGCCAAGGAAGCCCATTACAACAACAAACAGAGAGTTCATGTATTTTCAGCCAGTGACGTGCGGTCTGGGTAGGCACAATGAATGAAAAAAGAACTGCAATGAAAAAAGAACTACACTTGATCAATAATCATTTTGTCATCCTCATGTTTTTTCTGCACGATAAAAATCTATTTCTGAACTCGCACTTTCCAAATTTGCAGTGATCTGGTAGAAAATGCACAAGGAGGCCAGGGGAAAGGCAGCCTCGCCCTGTGCCTTTCTCCTGCCTCTCAAACTCCAAACAGTCATTGACATGACTTGTGCATGCATGTTGCTACCTCATACTGCCAGCTAATGGACGCCAAAAGGCAGGCAGAGAGCTTCACTGCCTTTCAAGTGTCAATATGTCCCATTCATTTTCCATGCACTCAAATAATACATGCCCTTGCATAATGGTGTGAATTTTTTTTATGGGATAGGCAGGAGGACAGCCAGCTCCCGCCTATGGACGTCGCACGTCATCTGCCAGTTACGTTCGTTTTACAGCGAGATAAAGTAAGCTGATCAGGATGGCTAGTATTCAAAGTTGGACTTTCTAGCGAAACAGCAGGTGATACGGGAAGGAAGACCAATACCTTAGCTTAGGGACTTACATCAAAGGAAGAGACAGAAACGAACACAATCATTTCAATATGAGTGGAATCAACAGAAACAGAAACAGACTGTCTCTGTGGCTGCGCTCCTAACAGCCGACTCTACTACTTCTTGTCTACTAGACAAGAGCCGGTTACTGCAAAAAACTTGCATATAGCATGAGAAATCGCGAGCGTCTCATGTCCAAAGCCAGTTAGTTCTTAAAACATTTGGCAATGAATGAACAACGGAGATTGAACATCAGGACGCCCAAAAAGAGAACCGAGAGATTTTGAAAGACCTAGCTAAATAATGCCACGTCATGCTACCTAGGTAGGAGTTGGCATTCCGTGGCAACGATGAGAGAGCCAGCTCCTCAAACAGACCCCGGGACACCTATGTGGAACGATTAAACAGTTAGCAACCCATTTAGAGAACGCCAAACTGTTCGCTTTTTACTCATAGCCTATGTGTCACGATCGTCAAAGGTAGAGACTGAGGACCAAGGCGCAGCGCGTGAAAAGAACATCTTCTTTTATTAAGAAGAGAACAAACACAAAACAAAACCACTTTAACAAACTAACAAAATAACAAAACTGACGAACGTGAAGCTAAGAATGAACTAGTGCATACATGCAACATAGAACATCGACATAGACAATTCCTCACAAACAGCTAAAGCCTATGGTTGCCTTAAATATGGCTCCCAATCAGAGACAACAATAACCAGCTGTCTCCAATTGAGACCCAATTCAGGCAACCATAGACTTTCCTAGAACCTACACTCAACCATAGACACAGCTAGACACCTTCACTCAACACAAACCCATACACTACACCCAACACCCCCTTTACCATATAACCACCCAAAACACAAACATCCCCCATGTCACACCCTGACCTAACTAAAATAATAAAGAAAACAAAGAATACTAAGGCCAGGGCGTGACATAACCCCCCCCCCCCCCCCCTTAAGGTGCGAACTCCGGGCGCACCAGCACAAAGTCTAGGGGAGGGTCTGGGTGGGCTTCCTTCCAGGGCGGCGGCTCTGGCACTGGTCGTGGTCCCCACCCCACCACAGTCACTACCCGCCTCCGTAGCCTCCTCCAAATGGCCACCCTCCACCTTAACCCCACCGGACTAAAGGGCAGCACCAGGGTAAGGGGCAGCACCGGGATAAGGTAGCTCAGGACAGAGATATAGCTAAGGACAGAGAGGTAGGTCAGGATAGAGGGGCAACTCCGGACTGAAAGGCAGCTCCGGACAGAGAGACAGCTCTGGACTGAGGGGCAGTTCTGGATTAATGGCCGCTCTGGGCTGAGGGGCAGCTCATGACTGGCTGACGGCTCTGGACGCTCATGGCTGGCTGACGGCTCTGGACGCTCATGGCTGGTTGGCGGCTCTGGCAGATCCTGTCTGGTTAGCGGCTCTGGCAGATCCTGTCTGGTTGGCGGCTCTGGCAGATCCTGTCTGGTTGGCGGCTCTGGCAGATCCTGTCTGGTTGGCGGCTCTGGCAGGTCCTGTCTGGTTGGCGGCTCTGGCAGATCCTGACTGACCAATGGCTCTAGCGGCTCCTGACTGACTAACGGCTCTAATGGCTCGGGACAGACGGGCGGCTCTAATGGCTCGGGACAGACGGATGGCTCAGACGGCGCTGGGGAGACGGATGGCTCAGACGGCGCTGGGGAGACGGATGGCTCAGACGGCGCTGGGGAGACGGATGGCTCAGACGGCGCTGGGGAGACGGATGGCTCTGGCCGGATGAGACGCACTGTAGGCCTGGTGCGTGGTGCCGGAACTGGAGGCCCCGGGCTAAGGACACGCACCTTCATGCTAGTGCAGGGAGAAGGAACAGGGCATACTGGACCCTGGGGACGCACATTAGGCCTAGTGCGTGGTGCCGGAACTGGTGGTACCGGGCTGGGAACACGCATGTCAGGGCTAATGCGGGGAGCAGCAACAGGATGCACAGGACTCTGGAGACGCACAGGAGGCTTGGTGCGTGGTGCCGGAATTGGAGGCACTGGGCTGGAGACACGCACCATAGGGAGAGTGCGTGGAGGAGGAACAGGGCTCTGGAAAATTAAATATGGCTCCCAATCAGAGACAACAATAACCAGCTGTCTCCAATTGAGACCCAATTCAGGCAACCATAGACTTTCCTAGAACCTACACTCAACCATAGACACAGCTAGACACCTTCACTCAACACAAACCCATACACTACACCCAACACCCCCTTTACCATATAACCACCCAAAACACAAACATTCCCCATGTCACACCCTGACCTAACTAAAATAATAAAGAAAACAAAGAATACTAAGGCCAGGGCGTGACACTATGATGGAATTTTCGATGTAAAATTCTCCCGTGTTCTGCAGAACAAAGTGACGGGTATGGGTTTCTGCTTCACCAGTATCAGAATCACAATGAAAACACTGGAAAGGCAGCGACAAACCTATGAGAGTTTCTAGGAGCGACTCAAGCAGAGATGCAATGAACTGGGCCTGGCCGAAAGCGAAACTCATAGTAAACAGTCGATCAGAGCAGAGAGGGGGCTAATCTACTATAACATAATGGACAATATCAATGTTCAGATGAGAGCTAGTGTAACACGCGGGATACAAACCCAGGTCTCCCACGGAGACCATTAGACCAATAGGATAGTCCCTACTGGCCTGAGGGTAGACACTGGTTTCGAAGTTCGCAGGCAGGGTTCCCTCATCACGTCACAGTGATCGACTCATGTCTGCTACACCAGGTTTGACCACTTTGCTGAACTTCATTTCCTTGGCTTAGTGGTCTGCAAAAAAATTGGAAACAATGCCACGAGACAAATCCCCTGGACAGCTCCTCAGCTTTTTCGTCCAGCATGACCTGAAACAGACCGTCCCCGAGGCGACAAAGTTACTGCAGCTGTTCCTCACTATAACAGCCACAACAGCAGCCGCTGAGAGTCCATTTTTTACGGATAAAGACGTACAGTCGAAACCGAACCGATCAAAGACGACTCTCATCCCTTGCCATCATCTCCATTGTACAGAGAACGGCTTTTAAAACTGACGTCCAACAGGGACGAGTGTTACAGCCTCAGTCACTGACGTCTTTACCCAGAAGGATAGACGGATGGACTTTGAATACAAGTGCAAGTGTTTATTTACAGCAGCGCCGACTACTATGATTACATTACATGTCTACTGTGTAAGTACAGTATATCTCTCAATCAGTAGCACTGACTACTAGGCCTGTTGTGGTTGTAGCGCTGTCACAAGTAGGCCTTATCGCTGGCATTTGGGTTGCTGTCCGTGGTGCTGAAAGTCGCCTGTTCGTGCAGTGAAGTAGCTGAGAGGGGCACAACCTATTAGGGCCTGTGAATGTGTGTCTAATGGTTAAGCCGCCTACCTGACGCTGTTTGATGGTGGCTGTTTAATGGTTATCTTTGTGATCGTGCCACACCGATAAACACTGTAGCAGAAATCCGCTTTATGAGTGCGCGTGCATGTGTGAGTGAGTGACGAAGACAAGGGGGGCTCAATAGAAAGTGCCTGCACGCCGTCAGACCTCAACGTACGTCCCTGTTTTCAGCCCTTAGCTACTCCCGACCCCCACCTCACCTCGCCTCACCCCTGACCTTTCAACACTTACTCGCTACACACACAGCCTAGAGGGAGTGATCAGGATGTTTGGATCTAGCCCCTGTTTTTTAACCCACGGGAGCACAGATCTGCGTTTTCAGCAGGGGTTATGAATACAGTGCAAACACCACTAAGACTCTGGGCTCTTTGTTTCTGCTAGTGGTGAACGGGGAGGGGGAAACGTATCAGATCTCTGACAGTGTCAATACAGACTTCTGGGTTTCTCTGTCTTTGTGTGTGTTCATGTGCGCGTGCGTTCCTGTAGCCTTACCTCTCAGGCCTGCAGGTCATTCACAGAGGAAGCCATCGACGGTATCAGCACACACCCCAGGCACCGCACAGAGCCGACAGACACGCGTCAATGTCCTCCTGACACAGGCCCCCTCCTATCCCCTGGGGACACACACACACAGGTACTCTCCGCTGCCCGCCGGGGAGGCCACGTTGGTCACACACGTCCCGCCGTTCAAGCACCCACAGGGCTTCACAGCCACCTGAAGAGAAGAGACAGACGGACGGATAGACGGAAGGACAGACAAACAGCTGTTACACACATGGCTTCCCACATAGCCAATTGAATGTCATCACACTCAGCCTGTTACAGGAACAGAATAGCTTCATATGGTCTGCTTAATCACAGCGTATGGCTGTTTTCACTTTCCCTAGATCCTCAACTCCTCTCAACGCTAATAAAGAGATAAATACCTACTCTGACTCAACAATACCCTCAGACAGAAAACCACCATCTGCTTCCAGAGATCTTTGTATTACTGTTTTATACCACGGGAGTTGAGGGTGATTATCAGCATCATATCGACGTCTTCTTTATTGCTGTCCGTACCAAGCCAGACTTGGGCTCACAGGGTAAGGTTAGTTGTGTCACAGCTTTGGGGTAAACTGTTTTATTACCACATAGCCAACTATGGGCATGGGCCTGGGAATGTGAAAACCTTGGGTTGTCAACTTGTCACACACATCCCATGGTAGCCAGTGTCCTCTCCAGCTCTAAGCAGACAGACATCTCGTCAACAGAGGATAAGCATGTGTGGAGCTACGGTGTGGAGAGAAACAGATCTGTAATGAATGCATATGTTGACTGAGGTCTGTTTGAGGTCTGTTTTCAGGCCACCCACCAAGTGAGGGAGGGAAGTAGGAATAAACTGTCACCCCCCCTCTTCTCTCACCTCGACGGTGTAGCTGCTCTGGGCATTGCACTCGTCAGACAGCGTGAACTCGAAGCTCTGTCGAGTATTCCCTTGCATCTCCACCGGATG